>NC_045700.1:53277402-53577947 GCF_009834535.1 Camelus ferus
AAATGTCTGAAGCTATCATACTTTTGACATATAACAAATGCTCTTGCTAAGATAACCATGTTAATGTTGATTTCTAGTTTATTTTTCCTTATAAGTACATCATTTGGCAGCATATCCAAGCAAAATGTCACATCATTCTGTTCTCCAGCTAAGAAAAATTCTACCTGGTTCATGATAATATGATCGATGATATAGCTTGGATTTTTTTAAACCCCAAAATGTATTTCACCATGATTTTCTTATAAAAGACAACATAAATATTAAACATTGGGTTTATAAGCCCTAGTTTTTACTGTTAAGGAAAGGATCCTATGAAAACCAACATTATCATCACAGGAAAAACAGATATGACATCTTTGGGGAACTAAGAAAAAGTACCCTTCTTTGGAATAAAAGCCAAATATTTAAGTAAATTTTTTATTTTATTTTTTTATTTTTCAGCTGAAAACTGAGTAAGGCTGTTTCACTTCACTAAGCTAAGAACAGGCAACTTTATAAGGACAAAACATTAAATAACTGTGGTTCACTTGTATTTGCCTACTTCATAAAATTAGCATTTAGAAATGAAGTAGAAAAATACAATATCAGAAGTAACTCAACCCAATTGGTCTAAAAATGCCTTTGTCAACTGTCTCTGGGTTACTATTAAATATAACAAATAAATGAGCAAAATCTAAATATAACAACAAAATTCAATGGTCCTATGATAGAAAGGTTTTTTTTTTTGTTTTTTTTTTAATCATTCCTTCTATTTTGTAGTTCTGGATTTTGTCTTCTCTGCCTATCTTAATCTATGAGTATTAAGATTTTCTATTTAGCCCTCTGCCTTTTTTTTTTTTTTAACTCTATACTACTTCCTTGTAATCGTTCGTCTTTCCCATCACATCAGCTCTTCTTCACCTCTTCACGTACGCCTCTTAAAATGCCAACCTCCTGAACATCTCCAACAGGATGTTGTAAGATATGCCAAATGTGTCTACAGCAGAACATCTTTCCTTCAAATCAACCAGTGCCCTGATTTCACTCTCTTTATGACATCATTCTTCAAGTTACGTGGGCATAAGGCTTCGGATTTTTTTTTAAATCTTCACTTTCACACCCTTCTCCTAAGTCCTCCACTGAAGACCAACCATTTCAACTCACAAAAATCTTTCAGTTTCAAGTGGCCCTAAGTCACTTTAGGGTACTTTGTTTTGTTCTCCAAATGGCATACCTGTCAGAAAGCCTATGAATATGCTTTAAAGTGGAGATTGTAGCATCTAGATAAAAGGTTGGTTCAGGGTCCAGAGAAGCTTGCAATTGACCATTTCTAGGAAACTCAAATATGCAGAAACTAGATCATACTTTAATTGAATAAAAATTAATGTATCCAGCGTACACCCATGCTATATTTAAAGGTCATGCATGTTTATGTTTGTATCACAGGTATAAAAAAAAAAAGCAGGAAAGACTGTTAAATGACTGTCACCACAATGACTACCTATTAGGATTATCAGTGACTACATTTCAGCCTTAATCAATTACATTTTTAAAGATTTAAATCTCTGAATCATGATCAACGATTTTGATGCCTATTAATTTGTTCATTTCTTCATTGTGGCCGTGACCACACTTGTAATATAAGTTTTCTTGTCTGTCTCTCAGGGCAAGAGGGTTCTATACAGGATTACATTGCATTCGATTTTGTATTTCCAGCATTTAACACAGTGCCTGATCCAAAACATGTGTTACATGAATTAACTTATATTGCCCACTAGTCAATCAAGCTATGCTGACTTTACTATTACTAAGAATAAAAAAGATACTATGTTCAACTGTGTTATTAAAAATTGGAATGTAAAAGGACTTATTTTTAAATTAAAAAAAAAAAAACAGTTCTAGGACTCCTTTTTTACATTTATAAACCCTTTTAAATCTGGTCACTCTTTGCCAATGTCTTAAAACTAAGTTTTGAGAGTTGGCATCTTCTTCCTTCCAGTGCTGCCAAATTGTTCTTTTCTCAAAAATTCATCACATCTTACTCATTGCTCCAATTTAAAATGTAAGTGTGCACATTTGAAAATGATACTTAATATCCAAATATTCTAAAATTATAATTATTAGACTAATTCGACTAAAAGACCAACAAGTTGAGGCTTTTAATATCTTCTTCATGTTTGTCTTAATAGAAGAATAAAGGAGAAAAAAGGTGTAAGAGGCTGGCAGGAAAAAAATCCATTTGCTGATTAAAGACAACATTCAAATTTAATCAATGAAAAAAATTTTTTAAAAATCCACTGTTTTGCCACAGAACCAGTTAAAAGCAAGATCTTTGGACTTAAAATAGTGATGTCTAAAATTGAAATGTAAGTTATTTCTATTTTTGTGATATAAACTGCTATCTATCACTCCTGAAATTAATTAAATCAGATCTGTTTCAAACACAAATTCCTTGGTTAGGGACTTTTTAAAAAAACTTTGGAAACCAGCAATCACTATCTGCCAAACCTAATGCAGTACATATAGTACAGAATAGGCACAATGGATGTGAGGCAGAAGGATAATCCACAAATGCATCCAACTCTGTAGAAATCAGAACCAAAGAAGAAGAAGCACTCACCCTCACCCCAGAAAGACTGGGGAAGACACAGGCCGTCTCCACTTACAGAAAGAGCCTTAAGCCAATTATGTTTGACCCTCAGATGACAAGCACTTTAATGAACACCTAGATTACACGAATTTGAAAGTAGAAGAAATATCAAAAAGAATGTTCTAAGACTGCAACCTTAAAAAGGAAGTGTCAGCATAATATAGCATTTGGTAGAGAGCTTTGGTGTCTTACAAAGAGCACGCATTTGTGTCTGATGAAACTGACCCAGAACTGTCTCTGTGGGGCAGGAGGGGACAAGGAGTTGGCTCCTCCTATAGGACCTGTTGAGTCCAAGTCCACTTGGGGGCAGAAATGAAGCAGTCATTCATTCAGACCATCTTGTTTAGGTTCCTTCATTTTCATTAGATGATTTCCACCCTGTTTGTTTGCGCTGGTTGATTTCAAAAGCCAATCTATTTGCTTTTCATCAGCAAAATGGCTCTGTCCTCCAGGGCCATGCTGGAGAATATGACCTCACATATTTTACTACCTCTAACTGTTACCAAAAACAAAGATACAAAAAGTAACATTCCCAGGGGATGATAGCCTAAAAAATATGTAATTTATTCATCTCTGTAATTTGTCTAGATTTAATCTTGGATCAAACCAAACATCATTCATTAAACTAAAAAATATTTGGACAATATTTTTGTGGTATGTGTGTGTGCATGTCTGTGTGTGTTTGGATAAGTCCCTCTACTCCTATAAAATTGCTTTTACTAAATTAAGCTTTGTTGTGATGCCTCCTGCTGACTTGCTGTTGGTTTTATGGGTGAGATATAGTGCACAAGTTGTCCCTCACATCACCCAGCTAGCCCTTCATAAGCCCCGCGGGAGATTTCCTCAGACCTTCAGTGAAGAGCTTTGCCTCTCCTAATAAAATGACTCATTCTTATTTTATAGACCATGCAAGTCCCATGAACATCTGTCCACGTAAGGAAATTCAATTCAATTAGTTTTTCATTTTTTATTTTAACTTCTTTTATCTCTTCTCACATGAATTTAAAAAAATGAGAACACTGGAAAAAGACCCACTGTTAAAGTGGAATGCTTTTAGTTAAATATATATATTCTCTTATGCTTCCGGAAATATGAACCAAACTGTCTGCTATAGTTTCCTGCTTTCTTGAAAGAATAAAGTCTCCTTGAAGGTCCCCAAGGGGATAATGGGGAAGAATGGCACCATTTAGTAACAGGGTCTCCTAGTTTTAATAGGTCACTTAAGCTCATCTTCTGTGCATATAACCATATCAGCTGGCTGCCCTTGACCAACTTGGGTCCTCAATCTTCTTGGTCAATGATTCCTGGCCTGAAAATTTCTAACATCACCACATGCCTGCTCTTTGCTTGGCACCCATCTTTCCTGAGTCATCTTACTCCAAGCTGTGCATCAGCTACACCAGCTGTTTCTACCCTGATCAATATGGCAAACAGGAAGAAATGGCCAAAAAGAAAAAAAAAAAAAAAAAAAGGCAAGATCTACAAATCTATGAGAAAAAAATTCTGAAAAAGACAACTTAAGTATTATTTTCAAAAAACTGTTATTTTCAAGCTGCCCAGTACATATATGCACTTGCCATCAATGTGAAGCTGGAAGAAAAATAAATTCTAAGATAAGCTAAAAAGAAACATTAACAGAAAAATAAATATGCCTCCAAAAACACTCTCAAGTGAACGAAATTATTTAAGAACTGTTTCAATCCAGATTATCAAAGATTCTTTACGGAAGTGGTCATTCAACAGTTACTTTCTAAGCCATTCTGAGGCCAGCATTATCTTGATAACCAAAGCCAGACAAAGACACTACGTGGAGAAAGAAAACTACATACAAATATCTCTTAATGAACATTGATGTTAAAATCCTCAACAAAACACTAGCAAACCAGATTTAATAAAATGTTAAAAGAACTATATACCATGACCAAGTGGGATTTATCCCTGGAATGGAAGAATAGTTCAACATGTGAAAATTAATCAATGTAATACACCAAATTAAAAGAATGAAGAGGGGAGGAAATCATATGATTATTTCAATTGATGTAGGAAAAAAAACACATGACAAAATTCAACACCCTTTTATGATAAAAACAATCTACGAATGGAAGCAAATGACTTCAATATAATCAAGGGTTACCATATTGAAAAATACAATATCATATTCAAATTAATAACCTACATCAAGGAAACCAGACTCATTAAAAATTTCCATAAGGAGTACTTACCTGCCAAAATTTTCTTGAATTGTCTAAACCATACATCACAGTGGTCTTCACTTAAATTAATGAGATCGAGCGTTGAATCCTTTAATTTATTTTGTTCCTTTTTCAAACATATGAAGAGTGTGATTCCTAATAAAGTGCCACTTCTCTGCTGTTGAACTGAATAACGCCGTTTCAGCTTGACAGAGAATATGTCCTTTAATTCAAGACATTCTTCTTTATGTAGAAAACCATCCTTGGAATCACCTGAAAAGTTAAAATTTCCAATAAAAAACCATTATGTCTATACCTTATATGAATGAATAATAAATAGTAAAAACCCAGAAAATATTTATCATTTGTATTTTTAACTGATTATGCTTTAGATCAAGCCCTGTATGAGATGGGAAAAAAGAAAAATTAGGTCTATTTTCCCAAAAATGAAAAAATAGAAAAATGGAAGAGTCCCTGACACACAAACCCTCAGACATTTAGAATCTGAGAATATTCAGTGTATGAAGAATTCCAAGAACATGAACAGAGCAATATTTCAGTAATAATAAATCAGTATCACGCAAGAGGCTCCCTGGTAATTATAGGGACAGAGTAAAGTGATAGAATAGAATTCACTAACAGAAGTGAGTTTATGGCAAGCTGTTGAAGGCAACAAGTAATGGAAAGAAAATGTATGTTCAAGGTAAAGTAACATGTGTGCAAAAAGGAAATAGAGTATGATTACTCTTAATAGAAAACAATTTGAATTCCTGCCAATCTAAAAAGAAAGATACACCTGAATCCTACCATAGTCAGACTTTTATTTTATAATGGCATGATATTTTACTGGTTCTATCTAACCACAGGTCAGAAAATATTTGTTGTTATGATAAAGGACCATCTCAACTGACTCTCAAAGTAGAAGTGCTTTATACTTTTAAAAAAGTACTTTCAAAACTTCCACTCTGGCCATCATGGAATAACAAGGACTGGTTTTCACCTGAAACATCTAAATGGGGACATCAGAGAGATGAAACATCAGTCTTCAGACATGGGACATCAGATAGCACAGGACAGTGATCCCTGTCATAGAAGCCGTATGACTGACTACCAGCTGACTGCCTGGAGAGGGTCCCCAGGCCACAGAGCAGGTAGGGGAACCCCGGTGGAGCCTGGTTATCTCCCTGAGTTGAGGAGGATTGAGGGGTCCAGGAAAGCCAAGATAGCTATAGTTCACTGGGCAAATTCTATAGAAAAGGGAGCTGCACAGAGAGAGGACTCCATAGATTTGCCCCTGGATCTTCAGTTGAGTTTGTATCAGTGTATGCGTGAGGCCAGGGAAAGAACTACCCAAAGGGTTAGAGAAAACAATGCTCAGTGATCACACAGGTGTTTCTACCAGCCAAGGTGGAAAAATAATGAAATTCATGGGGCACTGGGGAGAGTACTTAGAACAGTATTGTCTCATTAGTGAGCAGACCAAAGGCTGCTCTGATTCCACCTAACAAAGCTTAAAAGCAAACCTCAAAAGAATTCAACTGTTTCCAAGGAGCTTAACAACATCCTAGAACAGACCTTAAGAATATTTACAAGAATACAGAAGTATTCAGCAACTCTACATGGTAAAATTCCGGGTCTCTCTCATTCAATCAAAAATCACTACACACGTTAAAAAGGCAGAAAAATATGACCCATGAGTGGAGAGAAAGAAATCAACAGAGGCAGAAATGATATGAGTGTTAAAACAGACCCGGAAAGCAGAGGCCCTCTCTCAGCTCCCTTAACTCTTTTTTTAAAATTTTATTTTGTACTGAAGTGTAGTTGATTTACAATGTTAGTTTCAGGTGTACAGCAAAGCAGTTCAGTTATACATGTACATACATATCTATATACATATATTTTCAGATTCTTTTCCATTATAGCTTATTACAGAAACTGAATATAGTTCCTGGTGCTTTACAGTTGGTCCTTGTTGTTTATCTGTTTTATATATAGTAGTGTCTATCTGTTAATCCCAAACTCCTAATTTATCCCTCAGCTTCCTTTACCCTTAAGCAGGTACAATGCTATTCTCAGATTGGTGCAAAAACTTTCAGGTGCTTTAAGAAGTTCCTTTTTAACATTCTCATGGAGGTTTTAGGCCTCTCCCAAACATTTTTCAAAGGACAGCCCCATAGCTCACAAAGCACATGCACCACTGAAGAAGAAAGAGTTTCTTCTCTTCAGTGTTTATAGTTTATAGTGGTGGGATAGGGATGAACCCAAAGGCAATTTGCCATGCCTGTCATTTACTCAGAAAGCTCAGGCTTCAGATCTGTGTAGTGTCTACTTCTGTTGTCACCCACTGACCTAGGAATCAATAACCCCAAAATATCAATTCAAAGGGAAACATCTACATGTTCTAGAAAACAAAACAATCATCACTGTTCCCACAATCATCACTTAAACTAATCAACAGAGTGAAAATACTGTATCATCATAAGCCAAAATGTCCCACATGCCTTCATGAACAGAATGCGTCAACCCACCTTGTCTCTGTAAGTACTAATGGATTAACCTGTGTTGGTAAGATGGACTTTTCTCCAGTCCAATGGCTCTCAAACTCTTTGGTCTCAGAACTCATGTACATTCTTAAAGCTTTAAAGCTTTTTAAAATAACTTTTGCTTATGTAGGTTATATCTATTGATATTTACTATATTAGACATTAAAACTGAGACTTTTTTAAACACTTTTTTAAAGCACACACTTCATCAGCCATCAAGGCTCAGCCTCCGGAAAGTTCCACTGGACCCCAGGGAGAGAATGAAAGTGAAAATAGCAAATAAGTTCTTAGTAATATTACAAAAACAGCTTGGACCTCACTAACTCCCTGAATGGGTCCTAGACCACACTTTGAAAATGCGGCTTAAGCATATTTTAGATTATTTGCTCCCTTTGACCAGAGAATGCAGTTATGATCTTTTATGACTCAACTTTTCAATTAACTAAAATTCTTGTTCCCATTTGAATACTCCAAATTGACAGAGAGACTGAATGGTGAGAGTTCCTTCCAATCTGCCTCCTTTGTTACAACCTGCAGATGTCTTTCCAAATAACCTTTCTTTCTAATCACAGCATAGTGTTTCGAGCTCATCTGGATTCCTCCAGGAGTGCCCTGGTTCATTTTAGGGAAGAGTGTATTAGAAACTAAAAGCTGGACAGTAGGTATTATATACAAGGGAAACCAAGCTCTTTCACAATAAGTCATTGGTAAGATACCTGTACCTGGTGAGCTTATTACACGTTATTTGCACCTTCTGAGTAAGCAGGCATATGGCCAGAGTCTCTAAACAATTGAGAGGGGCCAGGGAGATCTTACATCCTTCCTCCACCTTCAAGAATGAAATGAAACAGGCTCACCCCGTGGTAGGTAACGCCTGTATGGTAAATGGTGCCGCGTAAACTGTAAAGAAGGTGCAGTTCCTTATCGGGGTGCTGCTGGGTGTCTGCTTCATACGGCTGAATGTGTACAGTTAAGTCGTGTCACTTACCTGCCACAAAGGAATGTATATTCTTGATTATATCTGTGAGTACCTTCCCCCAAATCAATTAGTCCAGCAAAAGTTGAACATCTTTTATTTTTCATTGGTATTTCTTAAAAGTTTCCCCTACCCATGTGTTTCCCTATTTCTATTTGACTGCTTGTCTAGTTCTCACTAATTAGTAGGAGTCCTTCAAATATTCTTAAAAGTAGTTATTATATATGTAGGATATATGTCACAAATAACTTCTTCTAGGAAGTTATCTTATAATTTATAATATTCATTGTGACCTCATATCTCATATCATTTAATTATTTATGTAGCCAAACATACAACAAGTAAGAGCTCCAAAGCAGGGAGGGGGGGATGACTGGGGGGGAAAAAATTGAAAGGGATGAAATATACTCTTTTCACTCAAAGTCTTGTATTATAGTGTGCATTCTTTACCTTGTGTGCTTTACTTTGGCAGTAAACAATTGAATGGTTATTCCTACTTAGAACCACTTGTAAATTGCAATTTTGAAGACACTAAACAAGTAGGAAAGATCCAACTTAGCGAAAATTGGAAGAATTTCTGAAAACAGGGCAAGAATACCTATTATCACTTTAACTATTCCCAATTATACTGGACATTCTGGCCACTGTTATCCATCATGAAAACGAAATTTAAAAACAGCTGGTGCTGGAAGGGGTAAGAAGGGGAGCTGACACTGTAACTGTCTATAGATATAGCATCATAATGTATTTACAGAATCCAAAAGAATCAACTTAAAATCATCAGAACTAGTAAGAATACCCAGTAATAAAGCTGGTTACAAATGTATCAATACCTAGGGAAAAGGCATAATGGGGACAAAGATCTCATGCAAATTATTATCGAGGAACAAATTCAGCAGAATGATGCTGGACTTGTTTGGGTGGAAAAGGCCATTCAAAATGAACTGAGAGACAAAGAAGTGAATACATGAAGGTGTATCAAGTTCCAAGATTACATATTTTTATGCCAGTATTCTCATTATTAATAACTACTTATAATGCAGTCCCAATCAAAATCTCAATGGTATTTTCTTTGATGTAAGGGGCAAGGAACCTAATTAAATAATTTGCAAATTTTCTGGGAGTAAAACTACTAATGAAGAAAATGTTTTAAATGTACAGTAATGAGTGGGAGTACATACCCAGTCAGATAAAATAATATTTTGTAAAACTATAATAATTAAAACATCTAGAGATAGCTAAATGAATGGTCCAGAGAAACACTTGTACATATTTTAAAAGTCACTTAAGTGATAATGGCGGTATCCAAGTTCAGTGGGAAATGTTCCGTAAAAGGTGATTTAGAACTGGTTCATCTTTTAGAAAGAAAAAACTAGATCTCTACTTCATAATATACATCAATATTCCTAGATTAGAAAAAACTTTATATAATCATAAATTAGTAAAGCCATAAGCATGGCAGTAAAGCAGACATATAGAGAATGAGATTCTTAACCTAAAAGTTATTTAATGCCTATAAAGTCCTAAAGACCCATAAATAGATGTCACTAGCAAAGGCCAACTGGGCAGAAATATCTGCAACATATGACAGTTAAATAATCAAGAAAAGAAACGCTTTAGTGGAAAAGTACATAAAAGACCCAAGGCAGGCATTTTACAAAAGAAGAAATGCAAATTGACCAATGAACATATGAGAAAGTTCAATCTAATTAGTAATCAAAGAAATGCAAATTAAAACAACAAGATACCATTTTTTGCCTTTTAGGTTGGCACAAGATCAAAAATAACGTTCAATGATGGTGCAGGAAAAGGAAACCATCCCAGCGCTGGCGGGAATGCAAAAATGGTAACTGCTGGCGAACAAGTTGGGAATATGTATCAAAAGATTTCAAAATGTTAATTGCAGCAGTATTTATAACAGCAAAAATATCTGAAGCAATATTCATGTTCTGCAGTAGGAGAATATTTTAATGATAATCTTTTGCAACTCATAAATGAGCAAGTTAGATCTCTGTGTTCTGATCTAGAAAGACATTCATGTTAAGAGGTATGAATAAGTTAAATAAAAACAAGCTAAAAAGTAATCTAAGGGATTTGATCTCACTTTCATCAAAAGGAGAAAAAACCTCAAGTGGAAAATGCACAACAAACTTGTGTTACCTATTAAAAAAGAGATACGAGGGAGAATAAAATTAATTGTTTCTTATAAACCTCCCTTCCTGTAATCAGCATTACATTTTATATTTTTTTAATGTAGAGAAGGGAAAATACTTTAAAATATGCATATTTTTGATCCAGCAATTTACTTCCAGGAATCTACCCTAAGGGAATAAATAATATGCACAATTTAGCTAGAAGAATGCTTACCCAAGCATTATTTGAGTGCAACTTGGAAACCTAAATGTGTAATAACAGAGTATTGGTTCTGGAAAATAAAGCACATTCATATACCAGAATGCCATTCAGCCATTAAAATGTAGAAATCTGACAAGAAAAGTGTCTAAAACAGTGCACCACATTTCCATTACTGTTTTGTACATATTTATTGAATACATAATGTATGTGGAGCATATTTCCACATGCACATATGTATGAAGATGCATATGAAAACTTGGAAGGAGAGACTGTGAGTTTGCGTATATGCATTTCTAATTTTACTATGATGGAAATATTTCTGTAATTAATTGAAAAAGATTGTTTCCTTTGCTCATCCTAAAATGGTTCCTGATCACATTACTCATTTAAACTTTAAAAATTCCACTTCCTAAAAAGTAAAGGTAGCTAATATTTAATGAGCACGTGCTATAAATGCCAGACATTGCCCTAAGCACTTTATATTTATTATCTCATTTAATCCCCACACTGACCCTACATGGATGCTTCTTCCTAAAAGAGAAGGAATTCAGGCCAGAGAATTTCAGTGAGTTGTCCTTGGTCATACATCTGGTAGGGTCAGATTCAAGATTCAAATCCAAGCACTTTGGCTGGTTTTACTAACATTCACAGAAGTACCTTCTCCAAGTAAACACACTCTCATCTGAATTTCTGGACCTGTTTTTTATTCTAGTCAAACATAAAGCAGTAGGCAAACCACTGTTGCGTCTCTAACTAGTCCCTAGGAAAACAGCAAAACAACCAATGTGCCGATTAACTGAGATCCTTAAACTCAGGGATTAGGGATGCATCCTCAGTGCTGTCAAAAAACCGCATATAATTTAAGTTGGCCCTCCATTTCTGCTGTTCCCTGTATTCATGGTTCCACATCCAAGGATGCAACCAACTACCCACTATTTAGTATTGAAAAAAATATGTGAACCCACACAGTTCAAATCTGTGTCGTTCACGGGTCAACTGTATTTCATCCGAAACTTCAAGGTGACCTTCAAGGAAATGGAAGGTTACACTGTAGCAACCCAGAGCTGACAGAAGTGAAAATTCTGAAAATTCCTGTAAATGAGTGCTATTTCCTGCTTTCCCTGCCCAGGCCTCCAATCTCTTTTCCCACATGTGCCCACAGATGCAAATTTGGGGTTTTCCCATGAATGATCTCTTTGCCAGTGTGACAAGAGGAAACTAAGAGAAAGAACTACAGATTTAGAACATGTTTTTTATTGGAAATGAAAATAAAGATAACTGATCTGTGATAGTTTTGGTTTGTTTTACAAATTTCTAACACTATGCAAATGTTCTTGAGTTCTGTTTTCCTTAGCAGCTACATAAATCTCTCAGGTGCCAATTTCCTTTATAGAAATTCTGGTCTTTTATTCATTTCTGCAGTGGTGATCATTGACATTACATGAGTAAATCTGCCCAGTTCTCTCATCACAGGATTCACTTGCTTTCTAATGTATGTGAAGATGTCTCTATGATAGTTTTATAGACCACTGCTTTCTTATTCTGAATGTGGTCTTTAGGAATCAAACTTGTTAGAATTCTGTGAACTTGAATTTAACATGTTTTTATTTAATAGCTTGGAACTGTCTAAATATTGTTTAATACATCAACAGATTTGATGGTGCTTGTCTATGTCTTTGTTTTGTTTTTGAAGTTCTTAAGATACAAGCAGGGACCAGCTGGCTCTGCGGGGCAGCAAGACATTGGTTTCCAATACTCGAAAGAGGTTCCTCAGGTTTCTAGGTGGAAAGCCCTCATGCTAACTCCCAGTGAAGGCTGAAGCTTCTGGAGATCATCTGAGAGGATTATCTGAAAATCTAAGGAGATCGTTGTTTCTTCCTCAACTCCCACACCAAAAAAACACTCTTCAGGACACTCAGAACACAAATATTTAAGAGAAACATGATTAAAGAGGCAAAAAGAAAATAAATCACATTCAGAGAGCAGACTATTATTTGGGGGAGTCTATAAAAATTGACCATTTATCAACACCCCTTTATAAGTAGTACCTTAAGAATGATTCAGACTCTCTTTTCTGTGAATCAGAAGAATACTGCTTTTGCTTTATAAACTATTATAAATTTATAAATGCTAAAATACATTTAGGTTTTTCATCTCTGCTTAATTTTCATCTGCAAGAGAGCCACTTTGATCCCCAAGCTAGCCACCTCTGTTAGAGTTTAACTAGTTTCTGCCATGAATAAACCCATGTTTTCAAAATTATATGCAAAAGCCACATTTCCATGCACAACCTAACAAACAGTATGCAGAAGATGAGTTAAAAAATAAAACATACTTTGGGGGCATGTATTTTAAATATAACTTTCATTTTATTTAATGTTCAAACATACCTTTATTGGTGAAAAATGTGAAGTAAAACTTTATGCATAAATTAACATCTGATCATAGTAGATAAAAAGATGAAAATCATCTATAGATACTTTTTCTCAGGTTATAAGAATTAAAACCTTACAGACGATACATAATTTTTCTTTGTGGCATGTGGTCTATTATTTGGAATCTATTGGTTCATTAGTATCATATTGGTTATAGCTGGTTGTTTCAGAACATTAACTGTCCTCTCACATTACTTACAGAGATGCTGGGGACCATCTGTTCCAGCACGGGATTTAAGCATACATCTATTGGATATCATGCTATTTATTTAATTCAGCACCCACTTCCTATTGTTGTATTTTCTTGGGGGGAAAAGTCAATTTAATTACAGGGAATAAAGATAACCTCTCCTGGCAGGTTACCCCATCACCATGAGAGCAAAGCAGGACCTGCTTAAAGTAGGTTACAGCAGTTAACAAGGGGAGTAAAACCAACAACACTTAAGAATATTTAGCAAAGGTTTAACAAAAATAGAACAGTGAATGGCACTTTTAAAAATATTACTGTAAGCCCAGGGCTTGTCTAAATCAATCTTGGCACATCTGTCTGATGCAGACCGTAAACAGGATTAGAGCTGGATTTATCTGCTTGGCGCTAATTGTGCTCACAGTTCCTGCACATGTCCACCCTTTAAAATACTGTCTGAAAAACAAGCCTGCCTGATAGATGGCTCCTACAACATAGTGTAGACACACACTTACGGTATATTAGATGGTTAAGCAATGTGATGTCTAACAATTTTTTTTTTTGGCTCTTCAGAATTACTTATCTAATCCCCTCATTAAAAATACAAAATTCTGTTTGAATACACCACATACTGAGATAAATCTGTGAAGCAAGGGACCAATAAATTTGAATACACTTTAATTGTAAGAAGAAAACACAATTTAATTGTTAATAATCAGGTTAAACCAGGGTTTAAACAAATAGGGCTGCTCTAGTAATTTACTGACAAACCATCCCAATGCATTACTATCCTTAAGAATTATGACCTAAAATTTGTTAGCAGAAAAGTTGAAGTTCCTAAATACATATGCATATCAAGAAGGACAAGAAAGAATTCTCATCTAGTAAAACAATTATAGAGGAAATTTTAAACTTATCATTTACAAAGAGATGTAGAGAGGCAGAGATAAATTGTCACTTCAATACCCAAAAGTCTTATTTTTATCACACCAAATAAAAAATTAATGTTCAATTTCTATCTGCAATTTTTCCCACTTGGTTATTTCTAGCACATGTAAACAGCTTAGATACTTTTCTTAAGAACTTAAGCAACTGAAGGTACTTTTGCATGAAGTCCAAAATGAACTAATCAGTCAAAAAAATTAAATATTACTCTTTGGCTTGATGACTTGAAATAGAGATAATAAATATGTAATCCTTTATTCAAAACAATATTTAAGACCTATGACACAAAGTGATATCAACAATTTTAAATTAATGTTTAATTAATCATAAACACTACATAAAATCAGTATTTTAAATAACAGTGCAATTGAAAATTTAGGCTGACTTCCGATCATAGACTATCTTCTGTTCTAAAGTTTTTTTCTTAATACAGAATTTATTCATGTTTCAAATATCTTAGCAAACTCTTAAGAAATCAGTTTTTTCCCTGAATTTCTACCATTAGTAAAAGTATCTCTCTACTTATTCTGTTGTTTTATCAAACAATGAGGAGAAATTGGCAAATTCACTCATTTAGATATTTAAGCCAAAACACCTTCTTTAGCAGTTCTCAATGTGTTGTCTCAGAAGGTATATAGGAAAAAATGATTTTTATAATAATGCTAAAGATGTTGTCTCTTTTCACCATGCTGACATTTGAACAAATGGAGCAAAGGCAATAGTGGTTAAAACCCCTGGTGTCGGCGTGAATCAAGGCAGTGACACCAAATTTCACTAATAATTGTTCCATTCTTCATCACCTCAAACTCACAGTTTAAAAAAATAGTTTCACTTAACTGTCCTTGACAAAGCAATAACACTTCAATTTTTTAGAAAATCTCTACCCTTTAGTGTATTTTTTTAATATTTTATGGGATGAAATAGGAATGTACACAATGCATTTCCACTACAAATCAAAGTGATGGTTCCCTCCAGGAAAAGCACTGACACCATTTGTGTTGTGACTGGCTGGTTTTTGTGGAAGACCATTTTTGCTTGAAAGATGGACTAACAGACTATGATATTCAGACATGAGCATTTAGCCAGTGTTCCCTGGAATTGAGCAAAGTGAGCCAGTCATTCAAGAAAAACAGCTGAGAATGTTATCAAGGATAAAATTCCAGCTTTCAAAGAAAAATTAGAATTTTGTAAAACTTGTATCTGCTACAGTGAGCTTGACAGCTTCTCAATACTTACAGAATTTTCTGATGAGATTTACAGTGATGTTAATTTGTGTATTTTTTAATATTATATAATAAAATGTGTCAACATTTGGAAGTTCTATATAACTCAGGAGACCAAATTTTCCAAACAGTCAAAGCAGGATGTTATAAAATCATGCATAATGAAAGATTCATTCAAAATACAAGACAGACCAACAAATTTTCAATAAGTGGACTACAAAAAGTTAATCAATATGTTTTCATATCCTTCATTGTAACTAACAGTTAAGAAATTAGCACTTACCAAGTTTTACCACAGGATCAAAGAAGGATATCCCACAATTACCTGGAAACATTGTTAAAATGCTTTTCCTTTTCTAAATACACATCTGTGTGAAACTGGAGTTTCCTCATCACTTTAACCGAAATAAGATTCACAACAAACAATGCAAAAGCCATCTTGAGGTTTCAGCTGTCTCTTGTTAAGCCTTCTATTTAAGAAGGCCGTTTCCTTTAAAAAGAGACTTGCAAAACGTAAAATATTTAAGAAAGTGACATTTTTATCACTTTGGAAAATAGTTACTTTTAGTACAAATACTATTTATGTTAAAGTGCAATGGATTTATTACTGTTATTTTTAAAGGGTAAATATTTTAAATGTCCAATACAATAAATATGAATAAGTATAATTTACATAAACAAAAGCTCTTTCTGGTTTTCAATAACTGAAGACTATAAAGGGGTCCCCAAGACCAAAAAGCTCAGGAACCCCTGGTTTATCTGTAGTGTTGTGAAGACAGGCCTAACCTTAAGAAAATGCAGCCTGAAGATGGCATGATTCCTGGATTTTATCTTTCATGACTTGTATCAAATAACCAAGATTTTATCATGAAATTTTAGACTGTCTATGCAACAAGTCCCTATTACATCTAAAACCTAGTGAAATAAACAGTTCAAAACTTCATATTCTGTATTTCATATTCTGTAGCATGATTTTATCATGCAATTGATCAGGTTTTGTCATTTTCACTTCAGCAAAAGCACTATATAGTCCTTGATTTTACCATCTATTTATATATTTGCCTCCATCTGTCATTTTATATGTCCATCTCTATCTCTATTCCTCAGGGAAAACATTTATAAATGGGGAGTCCCTGAGAATGGCACCAACAGAACATATACCTTTAATTGATTCATCTTAATCTTTCAATCTAGTCTTTTTTGGAATTATCAGTTCAGTTATGTGTATCAGTTCATATACGATCTACAGTTCATATATATCCTGCTAGCTGACCTTTGTGAAGATTCCCCATGAACCTCAGAAGTATGGTTACTGGTCTTCCTTCTTCTGGTTTCTCAGCAATTCACTGCAATAGTATCTTCGTCGTCCTCATCTGTAATCTCTGTATCCCAGCACCTAGCTCGATGCTTCAAACACAGGCGAGGCTTCCAATAAAAGTTTGTAATTGCCTGTATTTACCATCAACCAGATGATATCTAAATCAGTGTATGCATTTCAACCTCTGAACCTTTGTTCCTTCATTTCCCAGCAAATGGAAGGCCTTCTTGACTCTAGTCTTTTCAAACATTAACCATCTGTCAAAGTACATTTAGCCTCTCCAAGAAACATCCTTTATTTTCCAGTCCCTCTGAACTCCTACAGTCCAGTACTATTCAGTTGAAATTTAGTCACATGTCAGAAGTTCCTAACTTAACAGAGATGAAGGCCCAAAGGTCCTTAAAGCCTTTTAAGAACTTAAGTTACATATATATTTTTCCCCACACTAATTAAGTGGTGGATTAAAAAACAGTGATGGAGGAGACATTAGAGAAAGATAAGATAGTTTAGGGTAAATCCCAAAGTTTATTTTTTTAACACATTTGAACACCTAACATCACAGGCACTTCCCTGTGGACATTAAATTGCTAATATTAATGTAACAATATCCATGAACAACTGTTTCTATGAGAACAAGTTTAAGGAGCTCTTCATCTTTCATGGCCTGGAACTTGCTGGACTGGAAACAGGACTAGATGTAAGCCACGGTGCTGGCTTCTATTGCCAATGTCTCAGGCCCTGTATCTCACAGCCCAAGTTTACTCCATGCTGCTCTTTTCTTCTGCAGACCTCAAGGACAATCACAATGACTTTCCTTTCACCTCCGCCATTACTAGAAATCAATGCCCTACCTATGCAGGTCCCATCCCCCATCACCTCGCAGTTGTCTCAGTGAAGTTATCACACAGCCCTCCAGGTAATCTAAAGGGTTCTGCTACTGCAGACACTAAAAGGCTCAGTTTTTTACCACCTCCACTCAATTTTACCTTGAAGACTGTCATTATTTGCTCCTAAGAAGCCAAAAAAAAAAAAAATATATTCAGAATAGCTACTCTAAGTCTAGGGTATCTGAACTTTGCACATGCAGATCTATATTGTTGGAAAGACGCAGAACTGTGACATGAAAGACTAAAGGAAGTACTAATTTTTACTTGAGGAAGACAGATCTTAGTACCAGAAAGGAAAAAGTTCATCTGAGGAGCTAAGACAGCTAGAACAGAATACCACAATCCTGACCATCCAGAAATAGACTAGAAGAAATTCACCTACTCAGCCTACAGGACACCTGAACATATCATATCATCAGTCCACCTTCCTGATGCCATAAATGGCACACCTGTAGTCAAGGAATCACTATGTTTGTGTGTGTGGAGGGAGCAGTGGGGGAGAGTAAAGAGGAACTGCCAGAAGCAACATATACTGAGCATGCAAAAGTAACCTTAAAACAAATACAAATATGTTCACAATGGCCAAAATATGAAAACAATCTAAGTGTCCAACGATGGATGAATGGATACAGAAAATGTCTCACTCACACACACACAGTGGAATATTATCCAGCCACACAAAAAAAGAATCTTGCAATTTGGGATAACATGGATGGAACCTTGAGGGCATTATGCTAAGTGAAATGTCAGACAAAGAAAAACAATTACCACATGATCGCACTTGTATGTAGAATCTTTAGAAAAAATAAAATAAAAGTTTATAGGCAGAGAATGGATTGGTGGTTGCCAGAGGCAAGGGATAGGGTAGGGAGGGCAAACTGGGTGAGGAAGGTCCAAAGGTAAGAACTTCGAGTTTTAAAATAAGTCCTGGGATATAATGTACAGAACAGGGACTATAGTTAATATCTTATCCCACATATTTGAAAGCTGCTAGGAGAATAGATCTTACAAGTTCTCATTGCAAAAATTAAGACTTTGTAACTTACAGTGATGGATATTAACTAGAGTCACTATGGTGATTGTTTTACAATATACACAAATATTGAATTATGCTGTACATGTAAAACTCATGTTACATGTCACTTACACTTCAATTAAAAATGCACATTTGAGATACTCTAAAAATACCTGTAAACCTCTATTTATTTATTTGATGAGGATTTGCAGGCCTGAACTTAATGGAGACAAAAGAAAAGTAATAATTTTAATATAGCTGACCATGGTTTTATTTAAAAAATCCAACTTAAAAACTTTCAAAGCAAAGTTTGTGTTTATTTTTAATATGTTAGGCACGTGGGAGGTATGGACCTTTATTTCAATTCCACCATTAAAAGCATATACTTGACAAACCTATTTGGTTTCTGTTTTGTTTTTGGCATTAAATAACTCTAGCTAAGTAAATCTAGTGAGAATTGATTCACTAAGAAAGAAATATTAAATTGAAGTTACCAATAAAATGTAGTCAAATATCCTAACTTTAAAATTTATTTTCAGCTGGACTTGGGAAAAATGTAAAAAAAAAAATTACATCTTAATAAACACACACATACAAAAACTACAAATTCTGCTAGTCAGTTGATATCATTTAGGCTCCTATTCCTACAAAATATGATCTTCTACCTACATATTTGGCAAATTTTAAAAGCCATTTTAGAGTAGAAATTGGAAGAAGTTAATTTTTTATTAAAAAGCCTTAAACTGATTTAAAGAGTCTGACATGAAAATAAGCTCCACATTTGTCCTTGATGTTCTACATATACGATACTTATTCAAGCATGTTCTCAATGAGAAGGAGTTTTAAAATAAGTCTCTTCTCCATGCCTTTCATAATATAAGTTTTACCACATAATTAGTGCTATGATAAGAGGCCAAAATTAAAGGTAAAGGTAGGAAAGTATGACCTGATGATGTGAAAGGTTGAGAAAATTTAAACATTTTAGATCAAGTATATTGTATATTTAGTTACACCATACAACATGTAATCAAAGCAAAATAGCTTACAGGATTACAGCAAGCCATCTTCTCCCTGTGCTGTAAGACTACTGTCACTATTTTTTTAGAAAGATAAATTTGATATCAATACGATGTGACACAACTGCATCAAACCTTAATTTCACTCACAGTAAGAAGTCACAGGATTAAATAACACTGTGCAGTCTTTCAGAAAAGTTTATTGCTTCCAGATGGATTCAAGTTTCCTTTCAGCCCTGATTACATCTAATATGCACAGGGTGCCAACATTATAAAGGACAGAGTCAAAAATATCATTTATATAGATAGTGAAGGAACTTTGGCTTCTAAATGAGTTGTACTGATCAGGTCTTAACTATTTGAAAGAAATTATAAGAAACGCTTAATGAAAACCAAATGCCACACTATGCAAATGTCTTGAATAATGTCTGTTCCACAGAAAAACACAAATCTACAGCGAAGTCTCCATAAGAGGACTCCTAGCTCAAGCTGCATGATCTCTGCCCCCATGTTGGGCTGTGCCATGTGTCACACCGCATGAGGCTTGCCACCAAGATGTCCACCTGTGCCTCTGCGGCACAAGAGGCATCCATGTTTATTTCATTTACTAGAACTGTTGAATATAAGCCACTGTGATCAGACAGAAAGACCTTCAAAAATACTGACTACTTAAAGGCATGTTTGCTAAGTTTAAGGGTGTAAGTCAGTAACCATTTCTATTTAAAAGAGCATCTTCTCATGCAACTGAAGTTATTACTACCATAATAAATAAAACCCTTTCCATAAAACTCCAGAGAACGCTCTCCCCATAATGTGAATTAAAAAGTAAAATCACATCTGCTCTATCTAGTCTATGAGAGAAAAGCAATAAAAATTCATGACTGAAGAAGGATTTCAGTCTGTAGATCAGAAGCCAATTTGTTAAAATACGGTAAAATTCTAGTAACACTTCCATTTTCTTAAATTTAATTTTTCAAATGTTCTGAAATTGTTCTACAAATTACAAATTTGAGTACAAATGTTAAGCAATTTATTATGTATCCTTCAAAACAGATTAGCAATTTAAATAAAATCATGGTCGCAAAGCTCGAAAGAAGAGAAAAATGATTCAGTTCTGAAAGGAGAAAATCTTTCTTGCTGGAGAACCACTGGGAAAAGTGGTACCACAATAATTCCTACTTATGCCCAACTCGACTGTGGATACTCGACCAAAACTTAAGACAAATATCACTACAGCACTTCATTACTCACATTTTCTTTAGAGAGAAATAAGTTCATTTATGTAAGGGATAAAAATGAGTGTCAAAATTTCAGGTGATTTTAATGGAAGTTTTGCACTTTTATTTTCCATTGTATACATGATACTTAAAATGGATATAAGTATTAAAATTTTAAATTTAACTTACATTTAAATAGTGGCAATATCCTTGATCAACTGTGTGCAAATACTCTAAGACACAGGATGATCAAAAAAGGACAAAATTATACTAAAGACTGAATTGAAGTTACAAGCCAAATCAATAACAGATCAATGAAACAGAGTCCAACTGATGAGGCTACCAGGCACTAAAGTAGGTAATGGGTTCTGTGTCAGCAGATGACTCATCCACTAAGTACTTCTGATATTCCAAATACTAATATGAGTTTGAGTCAATTATCACTTATCAAATAGTACTTTGTTTTTGATAATAGTTAACTATTCTTAAACTGGTCACACTGTCTTCTAAACAACACATAACTGAGTGAAAAATGATTTAAGCATCATTCCTTCTTTCAATAATTGTTAACTGGACACCTTCCACACACCAGACTTGCTCTACGAGAGAAAAGCCTTTTAGATAGAGCTCCTCCCTGACTCCCTAATGATCATTGAATGAAGACTGGGGCGGTGGGGGGAGGAATAAGGGAGCAAGCCACGTAGTTACAGATCCAGCATCCCTCATCGGCAATTTCAAAATCCCAAAACCCTGAAAATTGTACATTTTTTTCTCAAATCTTTTGGCAGCAAAACCTGTGCTGACCTCATTTTGCCCCCAAAACTGGACCTGAACTGACAATGAGATTTTAAGTCTTTATTTATGACACTTAGCATGGATATTCCTCATGTCTCATTCAGAAATATTAATGTTGGAACATGCGATGCTACCTGAGGCTAGTTGTGGGTGTTAACGTGCGCATGTAACACATGCCCCATACTGGCTTTCTAAAAGCAGTAAATAACTGAATTTTCATACAGCTGGTTCCAAACGTTTCTGAACAAAGGGAACAGTAAGAGTAAAGGCCCTGTGACAAGAGTATCATTGGTGTATTCAAGAAACAGCAAGATGGGGTTGGAGTTAGAAAGGAGGAGGGTAAGACATGAGAACAGTAAGGCTGGAGGCAGGTAGACCATGAAGGGGTACATCAGCTACAGAAAGGACTTCAGATTTTAGCCTGAAATCACTGGAAGTTTCTGAGCATAAGAAAGATGTGATCTGACATATAAAGTAACATTCTATCTGATACATAGAGAACAGACTGACAGGGGACATGGTTAGAGACAGAGAGACTAGTAAGAAATTTATATAATACTCTAGGTGAGAAATGATAGTATCTGACAATTCAATGTAATTGAAAGTTTCTTTCAACTCTAAAATGATATAATAGTTGTTTAATAAATATTAGTAATAGACAAAAATTCCATTCTAGGCTAGTGCAAAGAGGTTGAGATTTATATCATCACTAAAACTTCATAGCACTATCAACTGGGTACAATTTCTATGTCCCATTTTACAGACGGGTAGTGGGGGCAAGGAGAGAGAAGCTGAGAGCTTAAATTGCTTGTCCCACAGTCACGTAGGAAGTGGCAAAGCCCAAATTCTAACAGATAGTATGACTCCAGAAACCCATCCTTCAACCACTCTCAGTAATAAGAAGTTACTATTATAATATCTCATTCTACTGGTGGTTAACTCTCCTCTCCTGTTATTTTATTTTTCTTGAAGGATCTCTGAATGTTCAAAATGGGGAAACAGTGAGGAGTAAGAAAAACAGTGAAAGAGAAACTGCAGAAGTAGAAGTGAATAGTGATATAAAGACAAAAATCAAGAAAACCAAAGCAGTGGAGTCACATGAACAGAAAAGAGGTTTGAGGAGGCACATGAGGGAGAGAACAACAGCCCTTGAGATCCAGGCTCAGGTCGGGAACCAGCCGGTGCCACGTGCCTGACTGTGCAGGACCATGGACACGCCTGGTCAGCCAGGTTTCTACAGGGCTGCTCTACAGAGGGGCCTCTCCCATCTCTCAAACATGCTGGCCATTTATCAAACTTACTGAGCATCGACACTCCTAATGAGCCTAACACAGTACACATGCCCCTCAGAAAGGAGCTCCAGCTACTGTCTCATACTTTCAGGTACAATCATGTTAGAAAAGAAAGCAGTCCTTGAGGGCTCAGAGGTGAACTCCTTCCAGGAAATCCGAGAAGGACAAAGGTGGCAGAGATGAGTCGCTCAGTCTCAGTACCACTAAGGTCACCCTCTGATGTTCAGCAAAGCTGGGATCTGGCTCCGCCCTTTGCATCAAGGATGTCCAGCCAGGATCGGGTGCATAAGGACCCTCAGAGCTGGGAGCCATTTTATCTTCCCTAGCTTTCAACATAAAATGGCGATACTAGAATAACTGGATTTTTCATTTCGAGGAACCATTCTTACAGCTGGCATTTCCCCCCGTGTATTCTGAAGATTGCTTGGAGAGCATACTGTTTTATAAATTGTGGAGACAAGAATTGTATCTTTCATTAATAGTCTATCTAGCTCCAAAATTTAAGTGCATACTATATGCTAGGTGTTTTCTGACCTAAATATTGCAGACTTAAGGATGATAAGATATGGTCCTTTCCCTGCAGCTCTCGGTATACGGGGGAATGGAAGCACACTGGGTAGCTCACCATCATGTGAACATCACTAGCTTCTTGTCTCCAAATTATTGCTTCACAGAAGGATACAGGGACCCATCGGAAATTTTAAGAAACAACCACCCAGTCTGTTTCATCATTCTAGTTTCCACCCAGAACACCTTCTCCAGAGATTCAGATTCATTCATGTGTCCCACAGCCCTCTTTTTAAAAATAGTCCTGCATTAAAAGGCGAAATTAGAACTGAATTTCCCTCTACGAAAAGGGCTTTTGTTTATGTTTTCTTTTACATACTTCTATTAGCTGAATTCCTACCATGAATATATTTCTTATGTATAATCAGAAAGAAACTCAACATTTTAAAGCTGTTGTCTTTACCCTGCCTGAAACTAGTTTTTTATTCCAACTGTTTCCTTCTTTCACTAACTTCTATTAAGCATCTAAGAATGATTGACTAGAGAGGAAATATTGGATTCAGAAACTCAGTTACTTTCCAAGTTCCCAGTAGGTATAAAGCTAATACTAAGTAATAAAACTTCTCTTAACATATTTGCCAAATTACCTTACTATGCATATATTCCTTTAACATGCCACCCACCACGCAGGGAAGCAGCCAGTTTTTACTGTAAATAGCATGGTATATACAAACACAGGGAGCAGAGATCAGGCTGAAGTGCCTGCCGAGCTGGGCACTAACTCTCATTTAACTATATATTATCTTCAGGTTATCTTCTCAACAGATATGAAAACTACGCCATAGCAACAGTTTACAGGTGAAGGAGTTGCGAAGAACTTGAGACAAAGTGATAGCATATCTGTAAGCTCATCAACAACACATGCTAATCACCCAAGATACATAAAATGAGACCCATGGTATAATCATTTCAGAATATTCTCAAACTAGAATGTCTTGTCCTGAAGGTTTCATTTGTGTTCAAAATCCTCTTGTGGGGGGGAAAAGTAAACAACTCTCCATTTAGATGATCTTGGTGATAACTTGCTGCTTAGACCATGACTATTAACAGACTCATTTTAAAAACTTTTGACTGCAAAAACCAACACCATCACCTTCAGAAATTTTTGAAAGGATCCACAACTTCATAGCTTCCTGTTTAAGAAATAGTTTATACAGTGGTTCTCAAAGGGACTTCAAGATAATTCTAGACCTTCTATGATACGAACCTAATTAACTGCTTTGTTTGATCTATTGCAGGAGGGAAGAGGGTGCTTTAAGATGCCCTTGGGATGAAGAGATCAAAATTACAGAAACCACTGCTTAGTGCAGCTGCTGGTTCAAGTTAAGTGTGGCTCTCTCTGAGATTAACTGGATGCTGTGAGTTACTAGGATGCTTGAAGATCAGGGACCAGTTCATTTGCTTAAAACGCTCTATTTTCAGTGGGTACTATATTAAAAAAAAAAAAAAAGGTAGTAACCTATAGAGACAAGCTCAAAAGCCTTAGTATTTTCAGATTTGGAATCCTGGAAACATTTTCACAAAAGCTGTTGAAAGAACTTTCCTAAAAAACAAAATTGAGGAATTTCTCTGCTCTTTAAGGGGATAAGCTAAAATTGACACAAGTTCATTTTCCATTTAGTGCATTTTAGAATTACATTATTTTTTCAATACATGCATGCAGTTACTACCTATACAAGATTATTCTAGTCTATCGTGGGTAATTACTGCTGAGATCAGCAATTTAATGCCCTTTGTTTGCCAAAGTTTTGTTTTCCCAAGGACCAATCCTACTCTATAAAGATGTGTTTCCAGGATACATATAATTACACTGGGTATAACATCTGTTGCTTTGCATGTTCAGAGGCTTACCAAAGCAAGGTAAGGACACGCTTCTATGTCTACTTTAGGAGACTTGTTGAAGTATTAAAAGCGTAAAGACTCAGTAAAAAAAAAATTTTTAAAGCAGTATTTATCAAAAGTAAAAGTTAATTCTAACTTAAACATTTCAAATAGAATTAACTCATTTTAGCCCTTATTTAGATAAATGTTAACATGGTTATTATGTCATTTTTCAATATTACCCAATAATCCTGAGATTATGTTTACTATGATTTCATATAGGAATCTTAGCAAAGTTTCTACTTCACTTATTTTTCAGAAGCAGATCATGTAACAAAAAAAGAAAAAACCTATACTCCAGGACAACAGAGAAGATAATAATGGTGACCTCTTTTCTGTATTTCACCCTTTTACAGCACAGTGGATTTAGATAACAGATAGAAAAGCATTGCACTTTCAAATGTAGGTCAGTATTTTGATTGTACCACAAAAGTGATTTGTTCAGACTTAAATAAAGCAGAGCAATATCAACCCAAATCACTTCTCTGCAAGGCCTTTTAAGGTTGCCCAACAACTTGATAGTCCTAAAGAACTTCCAGATATGCGCGGTATTTATTGATAATATTTTTCAGGAAGACACAAAGATACGTGAACACTGATGTCAGTATTGAAACCTGAAATAAGCCCTTAGTAAATGGGTGAAAAAAAAAAAAATCAGACACGGTCATCTCTCATCAAACATTTGTAGTCAGAGACAAAAAAAAATGAAGTTATAAGTTTATCACATTTTCAGAAAACTTTAGGACAAGCAAACTCATGAGTATCGGTGTATTCAAATGTATTTCACCATCTTTGAGGTCTGTGCTTGCTGCTGTTATGCAGCGAAGGTTGTTGTCTGGGCTGCGTTGAGACTGATTAGATATTCCAAGTTCACACAGATTTAGAGTTGAGAAAACCAACTTAAAACATTTTTTAAAAATCTTTCCAAATCATTTTAATGTTCTAGCTCACTTGACTCTCCTAACAATTCTTATTTCTTAGTGTTATATATATAACCAACCATATATTAACAACTATATTAAAAATCAAAAAGCAGCAAACAAAAATACCTCACCTCACTGTTAACAGCAGTTTGGATGGGGAGGAGGTAAAACCCACTTTCAGGATTGGAAAGGATGTAGCTAAAGGAGTACTATAGTAAATCCACCTGTTCTGGACTAAACTGTGTCTCCCCAACATGCATAGGCTGAAGCTCTAACTCCCTGAGTGTGACTATATTTGGATCTTTAAGGAGTAATTTTGAATTAGGTTATAAGGGTGGTGCCCTAGTCTGATAGGACTGGTGACCTTACAAAAAAAGGAGGAAACACCAGAGAGCTCTCTCTCTACACGTGCACAGAGGAAAGGCCATGTGAGGGCACAGTGAAAAGGTGGCCCTCTGCAGGCTGAGGCAGAGAGACCTCACCAGGAATCAACTCTATATAAGGCAAATAACGAGGTCCTACTGTAAAGCACAGAACTATATTCAATATCTTGTAATAGCCCATAATGAAAAAGAACATGAAAAGGAATATATATGTATAACTGAATCACTATGCTGTATACCAGAAATTGACACAATATTGTAAACTGACTATATTTCAATTAAGAAAGAAAAGAAAACAAACTCTGACAGCACCTTAATCTTGGACTTCTAGCCTCCAGAACTGTGACTCCAGAAACAAATCAATTACTTTTGTCTAAGCTGCCCTGTCTGTGGTAGTTTGTTACGGGAGCCCTAGCGGACTAAGACACCACCCTCCTTTAACTTGTCTTACGGCTTCATTTCTCCTTTAGAATCTCTAAGTTTTCTACCCTAGGTGACCTGCTGTCTTATCACATCAAGCAAAATGTGGCAGAGAAATTAATCATTTTCCTTTTTGCCCTTTTGTTCCAGTATTTCCAAACGTGAACACTGAAAAATACTGAACGCCAAAGTGAGAAAAAAACTTTAAGAATTGCTTATCTTATTATCAATTAGAATACTCGAGTCATACTAGGAGCACACTGAACTATTAGGTGGGAATTCATCAGGATAGTAAGGGAGGCAATCCAGCCCTGAAATAACAACAGACGAAGGTAACTGAGGAACTTAAGATTTGAAAGTACCATTTACAGTATTTTTCATGTTGCCTTCCTGCAGGATCAAACAGAAAATCTCTTAAAAGTCCTTGATATTTTTGCTCCCACTGGTTCTTTAAAAGTCTGCATTGGAACTAGAAACACTGCCTCCTTGAGCTTCCAAATTCAGAAGGACCCAGCATGGCTGCACCTGAAAAGTTAAGGGTCAAGACTGACTCAGAATTAAGTGGAGAAACCGGTCAGTTTGAAAAGGTTCCCCAAAGCCCAGAAGTGACTAGAAAAATGGCCTCTATACATCACTCCCCCATCACCCCGTCGCCTACTAACGCTGCTCCTAACACACCCTTTTGCCTAGGAGCTCAAGTTCTAATTTAAGGGGCTGAAGGGAGGGTTTTAAGAAGGTCCCATATGGAGGGAGATTTTGCCTCAAGCAAAACGTTCCCTCTTCTTACCACTCATCCTAATGTTTGTTCTCTCCTGGACTCACACATGATTTAAGAGTCTCAGAAAAGGGCTCTGGAGTACGGAGACCAAAAAGAGAAGAGAGAGAAAGGAGAACAGAGCTTATTCTGGGAATTTTTCTCAAAGTCACAATAGTGCTAGACATTTACATTTTGCTTTTCTCCTCTATCATTTTAACCCTAACTCCTTTTAAGCTAAGCCATCTACAGGCATTAAAATGACATTTCAGGAAAGCATTTATCCTAAATTTAAAATACACAGCACTAAATATAGTATGTTGAAGAAAATTACGCAAAGAACGAGCTCATTTATGTTTTTGAATTATTGTGAAGCTCAATACATGATTTAAAAAGTAGGTGTCCATAGCTCCTGCTGTTCTTAACCAGTTTCTGTATCTTTGCCTTTCCCAAATCTAAAATAAGTTGCTGATATTACATCATTTTCTCTATTATCATCCATAAACTTTGAGAGGCATGATTAAAATTCAGTGGTTAACAGAGCTATTTAATCTGGAAATATGTATTAGCCTAAGACACCATTAGGTTTATTCTCATATATAGGGATCAGGAAAACAAAGGAAAGAAATCCAATTATTTAAAACAGCAATCCCTTAACACTGTGATTTTGTTTTAATTATAAGGAGTGTGTCTTATTAAAAACAAACAAAGCCTTGTCCTTTAAGGGAGAAGTCCCATTTTCTCTAGTGAACATGCATGCAAGATTTCCTAAAGAATGCTTCAACAAATTAATTTTGCTTTTCTTCAATTTCCCATGATATAACTGACTTCTTAAAAAGAGCATCAAGTAAACAATTATGAGCCCACCTGTTCATGATATCATACCAGACACCAAAGTTGATGAAAATATATTTCATTTTATTCCCCCTTCCTCTCCAACATAATAGTACAGACAAAATTTCCTGTACTAAAAACCAACACCAACAAAGAGTATATGCAGTAGTGAGTATTAAAATAACTGCTAAATAGTCTTTATACTTTAAATGACTCCACATGTACCCAGGACCTGAAAACCCTTTTCATGAATGTCCTCTCCTGCCCCTACCGTACTCCAAAGCCTTGGATAGGGTAGGGGGTTCAGAGGGGTAGGAGGCCACAACTGAAAGTAAATGGCCTGCCCTACAAGAGGCAAGTAAATTCACTGGGGACTTCCCTTAGTTGGTCCTACTCCCATCACACACAGAGGAAAACTAAACCACAATTTGAGGAAATTACACACCCCTTTGGGTCCAGCCCCACTAGCCCACTTAAATGGTTCAGTGTTGAGCCCAGACGGTTGAGGGAACTCTCTCTTTCTCGAGGGACATGGAGGCTCCCTGATCTCCTATTTCAGGCCTAAGAGAAAGCTATTTACTCAACACAGCCTCACTTGGGTTTTACCACTAAAACTACAGCTTTCAGTAATCCTGTCACCCTCACAGAATTGAGTTTTGGCATGGAAGGCACACAGACATCATGGAGGCCCAAACTGAACCACAGCAGGTCCAGCACGTAAGGTACCTGGCAAAGGCCTCAGCTCAGTTTCGGCCAAGTGATGGCAAGCAGGGGACAGAAGGTTGTCCTAATGACATAAGTCCCCCAAGGGACAAAGAGAGGCTGAGAGCAGCAATGGGAACTGAATAAGCATGGAGATATAAATGATGACACGCTTAGAGTCTGAAGGAGTCCAACAGCTAATGCACTGAGAGCAGATGAGTAGAAAAAACAAAAGTAAGCTGTTCTAGTTATTATCTTAACATAGGTATATACTGAGATTAAAGACTATGCCTCATGTATCTTTACTTTATTCGGTTTAGAGTTGATATCAAGTACATAGGTAATATGCAAAATTCTAGAGATAATGTCCTCTGATGTAATAAAAGGAGTTGGAAGATCTATTTATATATTTTCCTCTGGAAAACATGGACAAATATTGCTATTCAAGGAAATAAGTAGCTACCTCTTAAGAAAGAAATTAGAGGAAACAGAGAGGAAGACAGGAAAGAAAACGCCAGACAATGGAAATCTGTGACCATTGCTTCTTCCTCAAACTCATAACAAAGCAAGTAAAACAAGGGATCCCACCCATGATATAATCAATGGCTTATGTTTCCTACAAGTTTTTAACAACTTTTTGAAACTTCATTTCCTTTTCCTTTGTCTGTCCTTACACATCCATGGAAGATTAGCAATTGGCAAAAGATACAAACTGACCAATGATACACCACAACTGCTGCACAACTGCTAAAATTAAAAGAGTAATTTCAGAACCATTAGAAAGCAGTTTTGGACCTACAATTTTGGATCCCAAAGGATCCATTAAAAGGGCACTTTCCTATTTCAAAGTTATCAATGACACAATAATGAAGAGATTTTAAAAATGAAAAGAGATTTTAAAAATAATGTGCACAGTTCCCTTCTGAACTATGCCATAAAGCTGACTCAAAATGTTACTAATTAATATCAATAGCATAAAAACCAGAAAGTGCGACTTCTCTAGTGAAATATTGTAAATTCATATTAAAAAAGGACTGCCAGGTCAAATTCTAAAAAAAAAAAAAAAGAAAAAGTAGATACCACCACAAAACTAGCAGATGTTTCTTGGGGTCATTTGTACAAAAACATAAGCATATGTTAAAGAAATCTGACACTATCATGGAATCAGTTGGCGTCTAAAATAATAGCAGCTCCTTATGGCAATATGGTAATATCCGTATCACATGCACAACACATTATGTTGCAACAGTATGTGCAGACAAAAGTGCATCAGTGGCAGCAGTAATGACCAGTGCTTTCATTAAGGTGAAAAAATAAAATTAGAAGGTTATATCCAGGGCATAATATTGTTTAACAGTAAATTGGACGTGATAGTATGTTGAATTTTCAGTTTGCATTTCACTGATTTTATTGAGACTTTTATAAAGGCAGAATATTAACCAAATAAGAACACTAAAATTTTTATAGGGAACTCCAGCATGGGTTTTCTTCAATCTACCCAAGAATAATGAAGATAGCTGTTATTTTCAAAGCTAATGATAATATTTAGTTAGTTTAGGATTATGACCAAGAATTCTCCACTCCAAAATCAGTGGTTGCAACCTGGTGTTGTGTACTCAGTAAAGCAACAGATAACTGCTGAATCATTTGAATGTAAAGCAGCACATAATTTAGTAAGTGTATTATCAGCTTGAACCTCACAGGTCTAAGATCTTCTAGAATATTCCTTTGTTACTAGTCACATCACCCCAAAGTATACAAAGTACACAATGAATGCTAATTAAACTTTACTGAATGAACGTGTTTGAAAAGTCAAAGCAAAAAGGCATTTCATAGCTTTGCGCTGTTGGGACTCATACTGTGCTTGAGGAGTTAGATTTGAAAAAGCACTTAGAATTTCAGTGAACACATTTTCCCATGCAGATGAACTGGATGCAAGGTGAGTCTGGCATGTACCTAACAAAGAATTCAAGTACTGAGAAGATCTGAGTAAAATTAGGCTTCCTCATAAGATGTTTCCATGGCATGAAGCCCAATAACAGCAGGTTTTCTCCCAGTGTAAAAACATTCAAACAACCTGGAGAACGACAGATCTGTCTTTCATTCAGAAGCTAGAATATCAAGATATTTCTTCCCTGAAATATAAAATATTAAAAATGCTAATTAGAAGAAATGGAAATATTTTTAAAGAATTTATTCTACTTTTAAAATAAGAGCATATTATAAATCAAATCTCAAGACAAAAACGTATCCACATTAAAGTATTTATTATCTAAAACAAGTGGGCTATGAATGGGCCTTCAAAAATGCATTATATTCACCAAGATTTTAACTGTGATAAGTTTTCATCTGTATAATGAAAATCACAACATACATACAATCTTGCCTTTACACTTTCAATACAGGGAAACATGCCTAAAGCATAAGGAAACTAGTATACACTAACAGTTGCTCAATTTCATTGATCTTATCCTTCCTGCACAGATGAGCACTAGAAAGTACTTTGAATTATGTGTTCATAACATTGATGAAGGTTAAAAGTTTAATTTGGAACATGTATTATTTGCATTAGACAAAAAACAGATTTTATAAATATATGAGTTTTTGGAGTTTAAAATGATATAGAAATCATTTTTCTACATATAAAAATTACCATTTAAAACTATTTTCACTGATTTTTTAAAATATTTCATTAATACCTAAACATGATGGTTGTACAAAGATTTTAACTTTACCAGTATTTAATGAACTATGTTTTCTGAAAATAGCTTTCAACTATTTTTTTACCCAAAGTAGCCCCAACCTAATAAGAAACAGGGCACAGAAGGAGAGCCCGAGGCTCATGGAAAACATAGATCTTAAACTTGAGGGTTCAACTTACAATCCTTCAAAGCAATTTCTCCAGCTTATGCATTTTTCAAGCTTTCAATTTCCCTTCTGTTTGGATATTCTGCTAGTCACTGGCATATGTGATGCTTGGTAGAATACATTTCAAGTAAGATAACTCTTAGATCAGCAAAATAAGCAATTTTAGCTATGTCCACCATCCATCCCATTGTCCAAGCTAAAAATCTCAGCAGCAGCATTATTTCCTCCCTTTTCCCTCAAACCCCCATCCTCCAGATTCTAACTCTGACAATACTCCTCTGCACCCAGCCTCACCTCCTCACTCTGCCTGCCACATACACACTGCCCCCTGGATCTTCTGGTGCACCAGCCGCTGAAGGCTCCTCAATGTGGAGCCCATTTATAATCCAACCTGCCCCCGTGGCTGTCTTTCTAAAACCCAAACTCACTCACTTTAAAAAACAAAAACTTGATATCCTCTGACACTCAGCCTTTGCTACCCCTTACTCAACCCTCAGGTTAAGACGGTAATTTCCTGGCATGATATTCAAGGCCCTATGCAAATTACTGATGTATACAAAGCACTGTAATCTTTGTGTAAAGATTACAGTGTAAACATACACTCTCCCCACAGTCTATGATCTTAATGTCCACATAGCTCAAAGCATTCTTTCCTGAGGTTTTTTTCCAAAATACTATTTTCCTATAATGGTTTCTCTATTCCTTTGTACTGCCAACTCCTAATCATGCTTCAAGGCCCACATTCAAGTTTACCCTCACAATCCTCTGCAGCTTTCCCTGACCTCTCCTTTTACCGACTCCAACAAAATTATTTCCTCCTTTAGCTACATTTCCATGGTTCTTTATAGTGCCCTGTAATACCTCAACTGCACATAAAATAGATCACTTGGTTATTTTGCTAGTATGTCTCCCTGCAGATTGTGAATACTTTGAAACAGAAATTGTGTCAAACTGATTGTAGAATCCTTGGAACCTATCAGGTCCCCTAGCACATAACAGGTGCCCCCTAATGTTAGGAGAAATGAGCTAAAAATATGAATGATTTAATGAGAAAAACACATTAAAAGTATGCTGAGATACCATTTTTCATCTATCAGATTGGTTTAAAAAAAAAAAAGTCTGACAACATACTCTTTTGGAGAAATTGCACAGGAACACGTGTTCTCATAAAGCGATGACAGAAAAACAAAATAGCACAACCCTTTTGAGGGAATTTGGAAATATTTAGCAGAATTATATGCAGGAAATAGATGGGAAATCTCTGTACCTTTCACTCAATTATGCTATCAATCTAAAACTGCACTAAAAGTCTATTTAAAAATTACATAGGTATTTATTCTTTGAGTCAACAATCCCAATTCTAGGAATCTATCCCAAAAACACACCAGGGAAAAAAAGACATGATAAGGTTTTTCATTATACCACTTTCTGCAATAGCAAAAATAACTAGAAACAATCCAAATCCTTCAACAGAGAGGTGGTTCAATAAACAATAGTACACAATGGATTATTGTGCAGATATAAATGGAAAAGAGGACTCTCGATACATACCTCTATTGAATGATATACTGGGTATACTGTTCATCAATGAAGTTCTCAAAGTGGAAAAAAGTATATGTGGTATATAGTACCATGCATTTAAAAAGGTGGCAGGGGTGGGGTAAGGAGAAGAATGTATGTATATGTTTGCTTATATAAGAATAAACCAAAAAAATTTAGAAGACTTACCTATGAAAGGAAGAAAAGAAAGGGGTAGAAGGGACACAAATAAAGGTTATGCTTCCCAGAATATAGCTCATTTAGTAGTTTTGATTTTGTAGCCATATATGGTTTGGACGATGATACTACACTACAGACAGACAGACTCCTGGAGGCATTGGGGGAATTCTTCCTCATTTGACAGAGGAAACAGCAGGACCTACTGGGTTCACTGTGGACTCTGGAGTCAGACCACTTGGCTTGTAATCCCAACAAGCCCATTACTAGCATGGCCTTGGGGAAGTTAACATCTCTGGATCCCAGGAAGAAAAATCTACCTGGACTACATAGTCTTGTTGGGAAGATTAAACAAAATAAGATACTTAGCACAGGACCCAGCAGCAGAGTAAGCATCAATAAACGTTCTCTATTTTCAAACACTGGACACTGATATGTAACAGCAGTGGTGGTTGTTGCTGATGAAAATCTTGGAATGTACGCAGCAGTTCCCTGATGCCTGCTAGTATGTTATTTTAGACTTATCTGTAGACTTGTCAAAAGTCCAAAGCACTATGCCAACTGTTTCCTTACATATGCACAGCTGCCTGCCCTGGATCCAGTCTTCCATTACACTAAGGGTCCTCGACTTCTGGTTCACACACCAAAAGTCAGCATAAAGTTTCATTTCCTTCCAACTCCATCTCCCTCCCTCCTTTCCCATTTACTTCATCACATACTGATTTTGGAAAACCAAGAACATATAAAGAGCCACGGCCACTAAGAGTTTCTTTCCTTTGCTCACCATTTGCACACACGACTAGAACTCACTCACTCAGCATACACTACCCCATTACTGGCACGGTACTCCTAAAACCTGGGCAGGGATACAGTCATATGGAAGAATTAGAGAGGCCTATGTTGAGGACTTTGATGTTTGTGGGTCTGTCAGTACTTGAAATGTAATCTAATAACCTAGTCAAGTAAGAGATTAGGCAGGATCAGTAATAAGGTTCAAAAGGAGTATTCTATCCAGTCATCTGTCAATGGACATTTAGGTTGTTTCCATGTCTTGGCTATTGTAAATAGTGCTGCTATGAACATTGGGGTGCATATGTCTTTTTGAATTAAGGTTCCCTCTGGATATATGCCCAGGAGAAGTATATTTATACAATGGAATACTACCCAGCCAAAAAAATAATAAAATAATGCCATTTACAGCCACATGGATAAATCTGGAGAATGTCATTCTAAGTGAAGTAAACCAGAAAGAGAAAGAAATATACCATATGATATCACTTATATGTGGAATCTAAAAAAAAAAAAAAAAAGACAAATGAACTTATTTACAAAACAGAAACAGACTCACAGATATAGAAAACAAACTTACGGTTACCAGGCAGGGAAGAGGGTGAGAAGGGATAAACTGGGGACTTGAGATTTGCAGATACTGACTAATATACATATAAAACAGACAAACAAGTTTATATGGTATAGTACAGGAAACCATATTCAATATCTTGTAGTAACCTATGGTGAAGAAGAATATGAGAACATATGTATGTATGTTCCTATGTGACTGAAGCATTGTGCTGTACATGAGAAACTGACACATTGTAAACTGACTGTACTTCAATAAAAATATATTTCAAAAAAATAAACAAAATAAGTATTCTAGTACTGAGATCACAATGAATTATATCTACCATATCTCTGGCCCTTTAAACAAGGATGGTTCACTGTCCCAAATTACAGAGGGCACAAAAATGTCCAGTCTTAAAAAAAAAAAAAAAGGCATGAACATATTTACAAAACAGAGACAGACTCACAGACATAGAAAACAAACTTTTGGTAACCAGCGGGGGAAGGGCATGGTGAGGGATAAATTGGGAGTTCGAGATTTGTAGATACTACTAAATATAGATAAACATCAAGGTCCTACTGTATAGCACAGGGAACTATATTTAATACCTTGTAATGACCTATAATGAAAAGGAATATGAAAAGGAATATATAAATGTGCGTGTGTATAAACAAATCACTGTGCTGTACACCAGAAATTAACACAACGTTGTGAATCTACTAGACTTCAATTAAAAAAGAGAAATACAAAAATGCACAGTGTAGGCAATAGCATCCCGTGTACCCAACCTATCTGTTGACCCCCGTCATCTACTGCCGTAGCGCTTTGGTTCTTTTAGCTCCATAATGTTCAGACTTCCACAGTTCATTTCAGGTCCTCCTGCTTTGACCAGTTGCATCTGGACCAGCCTCTCTGGCTTACTGAACCTGACCTTACCAGCCCATCTGATTTTCAGTTTGCATGCCCGTTGGCTTCCATGCAAGTACTGTGCCCCACTTCTAGGAGGATCTTACTGTGCCATTTGCATCCCCAAATACTCACACCATGTAGAGGAGGAGCAAGAGGAAGGGGATACAAAAGTAGATTCATTTCAAAAAGTACTTGATGGTGCCACATGGTCGTGGTGTTATTTAATAACAACACTAGTATACAGACTTTCATGAGGTCAGAATACACGGGCCAGGACAGTTATCATTTGGAATATACTATTTCTATAGTAAGAGATAGATTGTTTGCCAAATTGCAGTCTCAATAATAATAAATCATAATGATGAGGGACAAGAATGATTTCTACAGATGAGACGTCAATTTACTATCAGCCAATTCACAATAACAAAAGCATTTTTTCTACTCAGAAAACATGTTAAAGGGCTTTGCCCCTTTGGCATCTCTGGACTCAGTTGTTTTATCTTTAAATCAGCAGCTCAGATTATATGTTCTTATCAGTCCTATGTTTAGATTACTCCAAAACTGTACCTTCCCATAGAAATAAAGATGAAAATCAATGCCTGGGAATAAAGGGAATATATATTTTCAGCTCTTTCCATCCATGTTTTAGAGCTATGTTGTTCAATGTGACCACCCCTAGCCACATGTGGCTATCATATTAAATTAGTCACAATGAAATAAAATGAAAAATTCAGTTCCTTGGTCACACTAGCCGCATTTCAGGTGTTCAATAGCCACAAGTGGCTGGTGGCAACCATATTGGATACAGAGCATACAATTTGGATACAGAGCACTCCATCTTCACAGAAGGTTTAACCAGTCATGCTTAGAGATTCAATTATATATTTGTTTTTCTGTGTACCAATTCACTTTAATAAAAAGCTAATATTTATATAATATGAGCTTTGTGCAATATTTATACAATAGGGTAACAGACCTGTCAAAGCATTTACAAACTTCATAAATAGTACATGCAGTTAGTTGGTAAGCTTGATTTTTCACACCCATCTTTTAAAGATTCCTTCAAATGTGACAGCTTAGGAACATACTAATTTTTTTAAAGAAGTATTTTCTTCTTAATATGTAGATTGATGAATCAAAGCATAATGTTCTACTGAGTAATTAGTCCTTCAATAATTCACATGAGTAATAGGTCATTTTGGGGGTTAACCCCTGCTTCCATTATTTCTAACCATACGCTCCACCGACAGATGTCTCACTTTGGATGTACACAACAGAAGTGTGGGATCTGTTTCACGTACATCTGTTCCAAAACAGCTTAGGCAGATTAATACTTAGAATGTCCCCAGCTCTGCTAAGTCCCACGTAATCAACAACTCCTGTTTTAAAATTGATTGGTTTTTTTCTCATTTTCACATTTTTCCACATTACCTTTTTAAGTTTCCAGCAAATAAATGTTTATGTAAACTTAAAGCACAAGAAAACCATTCTCTTAAACATTTTCAAGAACTTATTTGGAAGTCCAGTTTTTTCCAGATTTTTTGGTTACTGCTCTAATTCAGCTGAGCTCAAAGTTGTGGTAAGAATAACCTTTTGGAAAAAACATACCATGAAATTGTGTAACTTCAGGTAGTAAGTCTATAAATAAAAGAACTGTAAACCATAATTAAGACTTGAAATCCTCACTTTATTTTTAATAATTAAAACAATATTCTAATGCTAATCAAACATAAAATCCTTGCCCTGAAATTCAGTTAGTGGGTAGAGGAAGCAGAATGAAAAAAGGATAAGCTAGTCCTTTTGTCCATTATGAAAATTCTGCTTACAACTAGCCTTGACCAACAATTTTCTATCAGATAACAGTTTCTTCCTTTCCAAAGACAAGACTTATACAGAGGTGACTGCCACTTCTCATACTGTAGAAGCTGGGGAGGGGGAGCAAGGAACTCGGCCTGTATTTCCCACATGGTTCTAATTAGAACTAATTCACTAGGGCTGTGAAGCTTCTGCTGTAAAATACAATTCCTCCACGCACACTGTTAAGGTTGACCCCATTGATTATTCAAACCTTACTTATTAAGATGTCTTAACACCAGAAGCCTACAAAAATCAGTACTTTAAGATGCAACTTCAGAGTTAATGACTATTAGAGATCATATAATGTAAATGTCTCATTTTGCAGGAGAAAAAACTAACTCAGAGGGGTTAAGTCAGTTAGACTGCTATTAGTTGCAGAAACAAGACGTCAGGTCCCGTGCTCTCTACTCCCGAAAGCTTTTCTACACCAGATGGGAGATTACAGACAGCTGGAGTAAAAAGCTATAGAAGGTCCTGCAGTACTTTCCATACTTCAAAGGTGCTGTTCATTAGTCAATGATAAAGTGCCCAATGTGAGATAGCAAAGAGAGACTTGCAGGCATTTGGCATTCTTGTCAGAGATCCCTAAATTTATCGTTCTTAAATGTACTAAAATATGAGGTTAATATAGTCTAATCCTACCCATAAGCTTTTCCCTTATGGGAAAATATCATAACCCAGGCACACAGTACAGTGAGTAGATCCTGCTCTGGGGATGCACAAAAATGCTCATACCTTCTGCTCCTATCTAACATTTCCAAAAGAAGTTCTCTACTTGGTAAGCATACGTTCCTCGAAGTTTGTCCTTGGTTTAGATTTAGAACCATGCTAACAGGCCAGCAGTGATAATTTTGAAAATGTTGAACTCTGAAAATATATAATCCAGTAACAGGATAAGCTCAGGGCTCAATTACAAAGTATGCATATTGGTCTATGGCATCTGCCCATGTCCCCTTTCTGAGCTCTCTTCTCAATTTCTCATACTTTGCCCCTAGTCCTGCCACCATCCTGGGAGCTAACACCACCACCCTAGACCTGCTCTGCCTGGATAGGGTCCAATGACCCAGACTTGCCTGATCTTTCTCATTTGGCCTTAAAAAATTCACCTAACTTCTCTCCCATTTCTTCAGGATTTTGCTCCTTCCTAGGTCACTGACAGCTAACTTGATAATTAACATGAATAAACTCGTTTAATTCCACAAGGAAAATGACCGTAATCTGAGATTCCAATAGAAAGATCATGAGGCACCACTGCAGGCAATAATGAAGATATTTTCTGAACAGGTGATGCCATTTTGTGTATCAATTTACATTACAGAGGTACCATCCCGGTCAATCTATACCCTGGTCACAGATAGCTTTCTTTTTCTATCCTGCAGCTGAGCAAGATGGAACTTTCTGGCCATGATGCTCACAATGGAGAAGTGGGCCAACATTAACTTAAGAATTTTTTTTTTTTTTAAAGAGTCCTAATGCTTTAACAGAAGGGGAGTGGTATACTCATACAGGTGATGAGAAGTCACTGTTAAGTAGCAGTGTAGTCATCAGGTTACAATGTAACAGGCAAAACTGTAAAGTTCATGAGACCAGTTAAATTCATTCCTGCAACAAATATTGTTTGTATATCAGGCACTCTTCAAGGTGCTGAGAGCAAACAAAATGGATGTTCTGACCATCTTCCCTTTTCCCTACGTAGATCCCATCTCTGGGAGCTACACCATCGATTCCCATGGTGCTCAGGCCTCCAGATTTAGTCTGAATTATACCATCCACTTTCCTAGTTCTTCAGTTTGCAGATGGCATATCTCAGCCTCCATACTCCCATAATCTCCAATTCCCATAAGAAATCTCTTCACACACACGTGTGTGTATTGTACATTTTTTTCAAGGTTGTTTCCTCTATAAATTTGCCAAAACCCATAGAATGTAGAACACCAAGAGTGAACTCTAATGTAAATATGGACTCTGGGTCATAATAATTTGTCAACGTAAGGTTCATTAGTTTTAACAAAGGTACCACTTTGGTAGGAAATGTTGATAATGGGGAAGGCTATGCCTATGTGGGGGCAGAAGGTATGAGGGCAATCTCTGTACCTTCTGCTTTATTTTGCTGTGAACCTAAAAGCACTCTAAAAATAAACATCTCATATGTTTGATCTAGTAATGCCCTGTGATCCAACCCCACCCATTCCTGGAACAGCCAGTCACTGGCCAACTCGCAACAGACACGGTCTCCCCCCACTACATCCTCACACACCATGTCCTCCCAGGTATGGTAACCTTAGTGTACCTTTTCCTCCATCTTCTGGGCCAATTTCATTTGTCTTTCACCACTCACATCTAAGCTAACTCCACATCAGAGAGTATTTCTCTCATTTAAACATATCATCTCTTAATACCTCCTTTTCTTTTCCCACTCTTTTTACTAAGTAAAACATCTCTTGGTTCCTTCTAAAAATAGAAGTGCTTACTGAGGTGCTAGGCTTCTGTACCTCCAATTTTCAGGGCCCAAAGTGGTTTGCATACCAGGTGTTTCTTACAAAGAAAAAGCAGTACACTTAGATGAAGGAGAAGAAAACCAAAGGGTTTCAGGGCAAAATTAAACAAAGATCAACACTTGCAACCTTTAGCATTATAAACTGTCAGAATGTCTTTTAAAATTCTACTGCCAGGAATGCTAATTAAGCCTACTTTTCCCCAGTCACCACTCAGTATACAAAACAGCATTTTCTGTTTTTTGTCAGCATTTGACTTTTTGTGTACCAGGACTGCAACACTGATTTAAACACCTCTCACTGCACGTCTCATTTTAATGCTATAATATTTCAGCTTCACTGTAGGTTAAATCGACCCTGTGGGCTAATTTAAACTCTAATCGTAAACTTCTGTGTCCCCCAAATTCAAATTGACTTAAAAATTACACAGAATTCTATGTTCACATCCCGAGCTTTTAACTCAATTTCTAGAAAATACTCCACCTTGGTTTTCATGAAAGGTAGCCTAAGTTGAGTGAGTGAGCTGGGAGCACACAGCAGAAGCCGAATTCCCACTTACCACCAGTGCTGGGCCCCTGACTCATCAGTTTTGTTAAGATTTTTGTATAAGAAACCTTAAAACAGTGACATTGTTCTATTCTTTAATAAAAATAGCACATTGCCTCTTGTTTTCCAACAGGGGAAGGCATTTTTGTTTAATTTCATAAGTTAGCATGTAGAAGGGACTGTGTACCACATCCCAAGGTTTTCCCGTAAAACATCTCTAGAGTAAGACTGGAAAGAGTTCTATGGTACAGAATTATAACACTTCCTAAATAAAATTTGAAGTCAAAAGACAAATGCACATCAACAGCATGATGATTCTAAAGTCAACATCACACACACATTCAAAGTTTCTAGCCTGAGCCTGAGTTAGACTTGATTTAGACAACGGCAAGGAATGTGAGGGAAGGAAAAGTTCGGAGATTCCAAAGCACTGGAGTTAAACTTTCAGAAGTCAGCAAAATGAGAGTTGGATTCAGAACCCACGTGTAGGTATTTTATGTAAAATGCTTACATTCAGCGTTACCATCAGATGCTTAGGGAGTAAAACTTCAACTTGGAGGGGAGGAGGAGGTAACTTTCCCGGGTTTGGAAAACACAGCCCCTTTGGGGCTCAGTTCTCCCTTCAGAGTCGCAGAGCAGAAGCTGAGTATGACGTTGGGCCCGGGGTCACATCCCGGGCGGAAAGCGGCAGGTGGCGGGAGGCCCCGGGGGGTGGCTCGAGTTCTCCCCAGTTGGGAGCGAGCGGGCGGCGGCTTCCGGACGCCCTGGGGCAGAGGAGGAGCTCGCCGAGGGCGGAGGGAAGGCGCGGGGAAGGAAGGTGTGCGGCCGGGAGAGGGAGGAGACGCCGCGGGAGGCGAAGGCGCAGGACCGGCTCACCGGGACCACTCACCTGTGGGGCTCTCGGGCTGGATGGGCCGCCACCTCAGGGCCCGCTCGCTCAGCACCACGTCGCAGCTGTCCCTCCCAATCTCGAAGATGCCCCGGAGCAGAATCTGGTCGGCCGCCGTCCCTGGTAGCCGCCGGGACGCCCACAGCACAGAGGGCACGGCGTCCGCCGCCGAAGGCGCCTCTTCCTCTGAGCCGCCCTCCAGGGCGCTCACTCGGCCGCCGCGCCTCCCCCGGGGCATGGCGGAGCCGCAGGCTGGGCCCCAGCCAGGGGTCTGGAGAGACCTTTGCAGGAGGAGCGAGAAGCTGCGGCAGCCAAGGCTCTAGCTGCGTCCCGCGCTGCCACAGCAACCGCGCACGGGACAGGGAACCAGGAGGGGGGCGGGGCGGGCGGGCGGGGTCGCCCTCTTCTAGCCCGGCACCCCGGCCCGCCCGCCTCCGGTCTCCGCCACTCACCGCAAAAACACCCGTGTTCAGAAAGAGGAATAGTCTCCCTCTGCCTTAGTCGCTACTGTTCCTTGAGGTTCTGCGCGCTGCGTTACCGGCCAATGTTTACGCCAGCTCTTCTCAAACTTTGACTTCCACCCCCACCCCCGGGGCATCTTGTTAAAATGCAGATTCTAATTGGATAGGTCTGGATGAGGCTCCAATCCTATAGTTCTGGGGATCTCCCAGGTGATGCCAATGGTCCTTGGAACACACTTTGAGTTGCAAGGGTCTAAGCATGTTTTTCCACCTTTCCAGAGAGCTCTCCTGGGGAGCGGAGGTCGTGCTTAATAAACGTGTTTGCATGCCCTCAATAGTTGGTTGATCTTATGCAGCTGATAATGAAAAACTCAATTTCCAAAAGCCCTGAGAGGAAGCCAAAGGAAAGTCCCTAGTTTACACAGACAGACTTTCGTTTTAACAAATTTAATATTAAAGGAAGTTGTCTCCAGCTGTAAGTTTTGAGGGCCCCACTTTCCCCCCAAGATATCTCCTCTGCAGTCTTGTCTCTGCCTGGATCTGGAACGAGATTACAAGCATCAGGGCTTGTTCTCCTGAAGGCTGCTGCTGTAGTGCAGCATTACGTGGAAACGGAGAGAGCCCTGGAGGAGGACTCATCCTTTGTTTTCTCCTGATAGCTGAGATTCATGAAATTAGCTGTTAATTTGGAACGCACAGAGTCTGGAGACCAGTGGTTCTCAATCATGATTGCCCATTAAAGTTACCTGGGGAGTTTTTAAAAATCCAGATGCCCAGGCTACACTCGAAGAGAATTAAATTGGAATCTCTGGGGATGATACCAGACTTCAGGCATTTTTAAAGCTCCCCTAGGTGATTGCAATGTTCAGCCAGAGCTGAGTATCACTGCTTTAAGCAGTGCATTAACAGGGAGCTGACCACTTGTGATGGTGAGAAAGGAAGAAAGTGAGTTCTCGGGAAGAGGAGCAGAGTGGGAAGTAAATCAGCAGGCTTATTTTTTCTTACTTTATTTTTTTTAAAAATCTGCCCTCATTTTATATAAGGTTGGAATAACTGTATTGAGAAAAAGTTAGGGAGAGGAAATTCATTGAGTTGGAAATCTAGTTCCAGTGTGTTAATGGCTTCTGACAGGCGGCCGCCTCATGTGCTGTCCTCGCCCCTGGTCACGTGGCAAAGTCAGACAGAAGAGTTGATGGGAGCAAGAGTGTCTCGAGGTTCTCTGCTCAAACTTGGGTTTCAAACAACCTAGGATGGAGACCTTAGGTCCAGGCAAATCCCTTTCAGACATAAAGCTCCCGTGTGCCAGTTAAGTGAGGACTCTTACTGTTTAATGCTCTGAAAACAAATACCCAATTCCAGGCGAAGCGGGAAGAGCCTGGGTTTAATCTGACTGCAGTGGGCAGTTTCTTGAAGCAGAAGTGAAGCTGCGGCTAAACCCCATGCAGGTGGCTCAGTTCAGCAGTCATTAGTGGGGAAGGCTGGTGCCCTGGGTAGAAAGAGTGGTGGTTCTGAAGTCAGTATCTTGTATTCACAGCTGCCAGGCAATCAACACAATTAGAGCTCACTGGCATTTTAAAAGCTCACTGAGAGCCAGGGCAAATAGGCCAAGGCTGTGGCTACTTCTTAGGACCTTTGCAAGGGGCATGCTGCCATTTTTCAAGCTTCAGTCCATCCAGACAGCCAAAAACACTGGCCTTGCCTTCAAGGATGAAAGTAATGGCTGTGCTCCATTCTCTCCCTTTGACGAGCTGCTCTCTTCCAGTGCTCTAAAGGTTGCAGGCCCCAGAGCTCTAGCCACCGGATCCATCTACACAGGCATCAGTGCCATGGTTGACATACTATTCAGGGCTTGTCAAGTGATGTGTTCAGCCCCAACCACCCCCCTGAACTTCAGACACTGTGTTCAGCTGCCTCCCTGACATTGCTACTCAGCTGTCCAATAACCATCTGAAACATAACATCTAAAACTAAACTCATGATTTGCTATCAGAAATCTGTCCCTTCCAGAATGTTCTAAATCTCAGCAAATGGTATCATCAAAATCCTTGACATCATCCCTGTTTCCTCTCTTTGTCTCATACCTCACATCCAATCCATTAGCAAATCCTGTCAATTCCACCTGCAAAACAGACTCCTTTCAGCCTGTTCTCATGCTAGTCCGCACCTCTCACCTGGACAACTTCAAAAGCCTCCCACTGCATCTCTTTGCTTTCCCCTCCCCCTGTTCTGCTGCCTCCAGCCCAGAGTCTGTTTTCCACCCAGCAGTTACATTGCTCCTTGTAGAAGTAACTAGATCAAATCACTCCTCACTCATAACCTTCTTACAACTTCCCATCATTCTTGGAATAAACTCGAAATGCTTAGCAAGGCCATGAGGCCCTAGGCAACCTGGCCCCTGGCTACCTCTCCAACATCACCTACTAACACCTTTCCCCTTGCTCATTCACACAAGCTTTCTTATCAGTCCTCAAACACAGTGAGACTAGTCCCTTCTCAGAGCATTTGCCTTGTTTCCTCTGGTTGGGATGCTTTCCCAGCCAGGCAACCAGATGGCTCCCTCCTTCCCTTCATTCACTTTTCTGCTTGAAGAGCACCTCCTTTAAGAGGCCGTTTCTGAGCAGTCTTCATCACACACCATCCAGTCACCTTGTGCGTTCATTTCCTATTGCTATTGCTGCTGTAATAGATCACCACAAACAGTGCCTTAAAACAACACAAATATCTTACATTCATGGAGGTCAGACGTCCAAACTCAGTTCCTCTGGACTGAAATCAAGGTGTCCGCAGGCCTGCATCCCTCCTGGAGGGTCTAGGGGGGAAATCATGTCCTTGCCTTTCCTAGCTTCTGGATGTTGCTTATATTTCTTGGCTCGTGGTCCCTTCCTCCATCTTCAAAGCAGCACAGCATCTTCTCTCTGCTTCCATCCTCTCACCTTCTGTGACTTTATCCTTCTTTCTTCTCTCTTATACAGACCCTTGGGACTACATTGGGCCTGCCTGGATAATCCTTAACTACACCCACAGTCCCCTTTGCTGTGTAAGGTCACATGGTCACAGGTTCTAGGGATTAGGACATAGACATCTTCAGGCCACCATTGATCTCTCTACCATAAGCTGAATTTTCTTCACATTCCTTATTATTACCTCTTATTCTATAGCTCCTTATTTGTTTGTTCTCTATGTTCCCCATGGAATGAGTTAATGCACTTAGTAATAGTGATGGAATAAAAGGAACTCTCAATGAGTGTTATCATTGTTGTTAGAATAAAAGTTCTGTGATGATAGAAAATTTATCTCATTTCCCATTGAATTCTCACTATGTAGCACAGTGCCTAGCACACAGAAAGTGCTCGAGAACTATCTGAAAGAATGAACTCCTGTAACATGATCTGTAACAATAATGCCAGTGCACTCCAATAGTATTTCCCCCTAGATCCTGAGGAACCATTATCCCATGATACATATAAATAATACACTAATGCATGGAAATTGCTCTCTGGAAATGTTCAGGGAGCTTCCAGAACAATGCATTCCCTACTTTGGCTAAAGCTTGAGTATTTGTTTTCAGAGCACTGAACAGAAAGAATCCTAACAGGCACATAGTTGCTTTATGTTTGGAAGGCATTTGTCTAGAAACACAGTCTCCACCTCTATTTTTTTTTTTTTTTTTTTAGAAATTTACGTCTGAGCAGAAGACCTTGAAAAACCATCTGCTGTTGTTAACATAGTTTTCAGGAGGCCATTAAGTATCTGGGCAAATCCCAGAGATGCAGGCCTGATGGAACAGCGTCCTGAAATCGGGGATCCCTTCTCAGCTCCACACTGGAGGCAGGTGAAATTACAGTCACAGATATATTCAGATCTACTGCATCAAGGGCTGGGGACAAGGAAGTCTGATGCTTGAGCTTTGGCCAGTGGATAATCCTATGTACTCCCTTTGATTTCCTGAAGTCTCTGCTGGCTTCAAAGTTTGAAGTCTGTGTGACAAATGATTAAGTGCCCATGTTAGCAAATTACCGTTAACAGTTCTTTTTCAAACTCCAGTTTACAGAATATTTTTAGTAAGGACTGCTTAGTGCAAGTAGAATAAAATCCAAACACTTATCGTGACCTGTGAGACCCCATGTGATACAACTCTTGCCCATCTGCTCAAACCCTAGCTTCTATCATTTTTCTTCCATTCTTGCTATACTTATGTCTAACCAGACTGGCCTTCTTTCCATTTCTCAATGAAACCAAGTCCATTTCTCATTCAGGCCCTCTGCTGTTATTGTGTACTCTGCCTGGAACAATTTTCACCATGGCATAACTTTGCGTGGTGCCCAGATCAATTTCATGTTGATCTCAGAGGGTCCTACCTGGTCTGTCAATCAGAAGTTGACCCCTCCTCGGTGTTATTTTCTTCATTGCACTTCCTATGATCTAAAAGTACGTAACTGAAGAATTACACATGGAAAAGTACAAAACATTGACTGAGGAACTTAAAGATGACTTAAAGAAATGGAAAGATATCCCATGTTCTTGGATTAGAAGAGTTAATAGTATTAAAATGGCCATACTACTCAAAGCAATCTATAGATTTAATGCTATCCCTATCAAATTACCCAGGACATTTTTCACAGAACTAGAACAAATAATCTTAAAATTTATATGGAATCACATAAGACCCAGAATTGCCAAAGCAATACTGAAGAAAAAGAATGAAGCTGGAGGAATAACCCTCCCAGACTTCAGACAATACTACAGAGCTATAATAATCAAAATAGCACAATATTAGTACAAAAACAGACATGTGGATCAATGGAACAGAATAGAGATCCCAGAAATATACCCACAAATTTTTGGACAATTAATCTTTGACACAGGAGACAAGAATATACAATGGACTAAAGACAGTCTCTTCAGCAAATGGTGTTAGGAAAACTGGACAGCTGCATGTAAATCAATGAAGTTAGAACACTCCCTCACACCATACACACAAAAACCCCTCAAAATGGCTTAAAGACTTAAACATAAGAAAAGATACTATAAACCTCTTAGAAGAAAACATAGGCAAAACATTATCTGACATAAATCTCAGCAATGTTCCTCTAGGGCAATCAACCCAGCAATAGAAATAAAAGCAAAAATAAACAAATGGGACCTAATTAAACTTAAAAGCTTTTGCACAGCAAAGGAAACCATAAACAAAACAAAAAGACAACCTACAGAATGGGAGAAAATATTTGCAAATGATGTGACTGACAAAGGCTTAATTTCCAGAATATATAAACAGCTCATACAACTTAATAAGAAAAAAATAACCCAATCCAAAAATGGGCAGAAGACCTAAATAAGCAGTTCTCCAATAAAGATATACAAATGGCCAATAGGCACACGAAAAAATGCTTAATATCACTAGTCATCAGAGAAATGCAAACCAAAACTACAATGACGTATCACTTCACACCAGTCAGAGTGGCCATCATTCAAAAGTCCATAAGCAATAAATGCTGGAGAGGATGTAGAGAAAAGGGAACCCTCCTACACTGTTGGTAGGAATGTAGTTTGGTGCAGCCATCATGCAAAACAGTATAGCGATTCCTCAAAAGACTAAAAATAGACTTACCATATGATTCAGCAATTACACTTCTGGGTATATATCCAGAGGGAACTCTAATTCAAAAAGAAACATGCATCCCAACATTCATAGCAGCACTATATACAATAGCCAAAATATGGAAGCAAACTAAATGTCCATCGACAGATGACTAGATAAAGAAGTTGTGGTATATATACAATGGAATACTACTCCACCATAAAAAAGAATAAAATAATGTCATTTGCAGCAACATGGATAGACCTGGAGATTGTCATTCTAAGTGAAGTAAGCCAGAAATAAAAAGAAAAATGCCATATGATATCACTTATATGTGGAATCCAAAAAAAAAAAAAAAAGACAAACGAACTTATTTACAAAACAGAAACAGACTCACAGACATAGAAAACAAACTTATCGTTACCGGGTGGGTAGGAGGTGGGAAGGGGTTGGGAGTTTGAGATTTGTAGATACTAATATATATAAAATAGATAAACAACAAGTTCATACTGCATAACAGAAGGAACTATATTCAATAACTTGTAGTAACTCACAGTGAAAAAGAATATGAAAACAAATATATGTTCATGTATGACTGAAGCATTATGCTGTACACCAGAAACTGACACAACATTGCAAACTGACTGTACTTCAGTAAATATATATATACAAAAAAAGAAACAATGGAAATAATTATAACCATCATAAAAATTTTTTAAATAAAATTATGTAATTGATTCATTTGCATACTTCTTGTCTGTCTGTCCTATCCCATCAGATGGGTACCTCATTGAAAGGTACCCATCAGATGGGATACTAAAGCCTTTAGGGTAATAGATGCTCAATAAATGTCTTTGTTGAGTGTATGAATGAATAAATTAAATTTTTTAATTGAGTTCCAGTATTAATTTCTGATACTATCGAACATATCATGTCTCATGGGTGAGAAAGAAAGAAAACTTCATGACTTACCAATTTCTTCACATCAACATATATTTTGGGTGAAGCGAGCTTTAGTTGTATCCATCTCTCAGTCATTTCTGATGCTAGATGGGCACATTGTCAATGTTTCAGGGCACCGCTTCCCTCTCATGCTAAATGGGGATTTTGTCAGAATGTTCCTGCTACCCAGGCTCTAAAAGGTAGAGGGCTCCATGTCCCTACAAGAATTGCAGAGAAAACAGAAAAAAATGTAGAATCCCAGCAAGTCAGAATATCACACTTTCTTCACATGCCAGTTTTTTGCACTCACTTTGAAACCTGTTTAAAATGAATCACTCAGCTGTGTTCTAGAGCAAAACTCACACGACTGTGGGATGACAGAGACCATGCGATCTCGATCTCCTCAAAAAACAATGACAAGAAGTAACACAGGAAAGAAGATTAGGCCCTTCTTCCCTTTCCCTCAAGTTTTTAAAGCCCCTTCACAGGTAGGTACTGATATTCACAAAACTTGGTGTAAACAATTTGAAATGTATTTCCACCAAGAAGAGAGCTTGAAACATTCTCACAGTATCTGTTAGCAATGTTGTAGTGCAGTCTCAAATTTAATATAACCAGATACACAAAACAGACTAAATCAGAAATCTGTCCTCATTCTCTAGAGCTCATACTATCAGAGCTGTGAAAATGGCATCATACAGAGGAGGCCATACTGGAAATAGCCCACGGCTGTCAGGCCTCTTGCCTGTGGCCATCAAACAGTTTGGGACTGGGTTCACTGCCTTTGACTTTTACATCACATTTTGTTACCATTTTGGGCACTTCAGTGTCCTATACAACACCCTAGTCCCAAATTTCCATGACAGACCCATCCCAACAACCTATGTTATCTTCTGTTGCAGGCCCCCATTCCTGTGGACCTTGGAGACTTCTTGAATGCTTAAACTCAGAAAGCATGCTTTCTGAACACAGCTTCCTGTTTTTTTCAAACTTGGATGTGCTTAAGAAGCTTTAGTTTGTTTTAAAGAAAAATTCCTAGTCTGTTCCTACCACTCTGAGGGATGCTCTGAGATTTTGAATCTGTAACTAAACTATTCCTAGAAATGTGTTTTAAACAGGTACAGCAGGTGATTCTGTGTGTTTTAGACAAGATAGACAGCACTTTGGTGACAATCAGTGAGTAGATCTTTCCTCTCTGTCCTGCTCTTTACCCCTGCCCTTTTACCACAAGACTCTCATTTACAAGTTATAGAACAACCAGCTAGAAGTGTTTTCAAAATATGACTTTACTTCTCACATAAACAGAGGTCCAAATTCAGGCTGCTCTGGGTTACCCATTAAGAAAGCAGGGGCTTTTCAACTTTTTACTTCGTTATCTCCAGGTATCTACGAGGACCCCACTGGTGGCTCCCAGATGGCTTCAGGGTCCCTAAGCATCATATTATCTCCCCTAAATTTCCAAGAGCAAGAAGAGAAGTGGCAAGGGCAGTTTCTATTTGCATACTTCTATTTTTACCAAAGAAGAAAACGTTTTCCAACAGCCCACCCAACAGATTTCCTCTCAGGTCCCACTCACTAGAATTGGGCAGTGTGCCTGTGCTCTAGCTTCCAGGAGACTCTGGGGAGGTGTTTTCAGCATGGAGGAATTCACAGGTGACTGTTGATCAGGCAACTAAGAGTATCCTGTCTTCTTTTCCTTCCAGGCTACATCATTTATGCATAGCAAACAGCCCCCCCTGCTCCAAACTCACTGTCTTAAAGCAATGATTGTTTTTTCTTATGATTCTGTGAGTTGGCTGAACTCAGCTGGGTAGTTCTTCTGCTCCATGGAGTATCAACTGGATACTCCTACATTTAGCTGGGAGCTCAGCTGGGCTGAAACATCCAAGGTGGCTTCAGTTACCTGTCTGGCATCTCAGCTGGAATGGCTGGAATGGCTGGAGCCTAGCTGGGTCCATCTCTTTATATTTGTTTCCTCATCATTCAGTTGTGTCGCACAAGCTTTTTAAAATGAGGCTGAATCCCAAAAGAGCAAAAGAAGAAGCTTCCAGGTCTTTTAAGGGCTAGACCTGGAACTGACATAGCATCACTTTTGCCACTTGCTGTCAGTCAAAGCCAGTCACAAAGGGAAAGGGAAGCAAGATACACCATTTGATGGGAGAAGCAGCAGCCACACTGAAAACGGGTATGTATATGGGAACAGAGTTCACCTTAGCAGACAGTCCAACCCAGTCCTCCCTCTTGCCACAATGGTAAACATCCCTCCTACGTGTAAAATACATTCACTCCCTTTCAAGACCTGCAAAATCTCATCTAATTATAAAATCAGATGCAAAGTCCAGGATCTCATGAGGTTCTTTGTTTGTGCTCCTCTTATTCTGGGAAACTATGAACTAAAAATACAAGTTATCTGCCTACATGCATCAACATACATTGATGAGGCAGGCAGAGGATAACCACAATAGATGCTCCCATTCAAAAAGGAGTTGGGGGGAGGTGGTCAGGGAGCAAAGTACATCGCAGTCCCTGGCCCAGAGCAATTCTGAAGTCCGAGCAGGTGTGTGTTACTGGTTCCCACACTCTGAGAATGTTCCTTATCTCACATCCAGTTCTGCTGTTCTCACATCTGAGAGCTGTTCTCGGCAGCTCTTAGCTCCAGCCTCTGGGCTTCTGGCTCTGCTCTCCACACCATTCTTCTTTTAAACAGGAAACAGCCCGTGATGGTAACTGAGTGGTTTTTCAGCCTTTTTTCTATCCATAAATAGTTGGGGGTCCAGAGTCTTCTTTTAATCTTTATCTGTTTCTCTCTTTTAGTCCAAATGTATGTAACTCCTTTGGTTATTTTGACACAAAGTATTTCTTTTACACAAAGAAAACGTTGTGAGCTTTCTTTATGTAGTTCATATATATACATATATTATATATAAATATAAAATATATACTACATACAATATGTGATTATTTGTGTGTGTGTGTGTATATATATATATAAAATCATATTAGGTCATATTATACAAAAGCCATTCCTACAAATCTCTTTGAGATTGACACCTCTCTACTTTGGACTCAAAGTCAGGGTATTAGTGTAAAATGCTCCTAATGCTCTTATAAGTAGTTTTGTCTAGGTAAACTGTTTCTTCCAGCCACACTTTTGATTGGGGCTTGACCTGAGAGCACATTTAACTGGAAGCAGCCTACATTTCATCTTTGCTTTGAGGCTATTTTTTTCTTTTAGAATATATATATATATATATATATATATATGTATTTTTTTTTTAGCCAGAATATCTGTCCTGGGCCTCCTTTGTTTCCTCTAAATTATGTTTGCTTATTATTCTTTTGTAAAACCCTGAAAGAAGGCAATCAGCACTTGTAATATTCTGCCAAAAATCTCCTTTGCCAGATCCACAAATTTATCTGGTTCTCTTTCTATCTTCCAAGCCATAGCAGAGTTGTCAGGGCCATCTTTGCCCATCTACCAGCTGGATTCACTCTTTGTTCTTCAGAGCTCTATGGTACATCACTTCAGCTTCTCTCTAATTAGCACCTTCACCTCTTTTATCCATGCCATAAAAACCTCGATTATCTTCTGTTTCCACTCTGGCGTGTGGGCTGTTGAGAGATTTCCACTGAAGCATATGGGTTGAGGCTACTACAAACTACTACAGTATCGTGGTCTCCAAACTTGACTTGGCTCTAAGCCCTGCTCTGCTAGTATTGATTAGTCCTGATGGAGCCTATTCTTATTCCTGGAGAGGCTCTTCCAAATCTTCAGTTTTCTCCTTCAACTCCCTCTCACCTAGAGTGTCATCATGCCTCCATCTTTACATGAAAGAACCTGGTAAGAATAAACCCTCACTGCTCTCCAATTCTTACTCTTGAAATTTCCTTCCTCTACCCTGACTCTTGTCTGTGGAAAGAAGTCTCTCTCCTATCCAAAGGAACTGTCCACGTTCTAGACATTCTACCCTCCACTCTGCCCAACAAATTTCTCTATCAAATACACCCACGTCTTACATCTTATTCAATTTCATCTTCACTGTATCGACAGCTTTCTCCATCTTTATGTATAAAAAAAGACCAAGCAACAGCAAAAGCACAGTTCTTTTTGAATTAAGCAATTCTCCTATGGGACAGAAAACCCATCTCAAACTGGCATAAAAAAATTAAACCTAATTTGAGAGGTGGGGATAGCTTATGAAGAGAACTGATCCAGTGGCTCAAATGGTACAATGCAAGAATCAGGTCCTCTCCCTTCCTTCAACCTGCCTTCTGCAGTGTATCATTCTCTGCTCCACGCCTGTCCCTCTATTCCATTCTCTTTCTTCCAAGTAGCCAAATGGCTGCTACATTCCAGACCTCTAATCCACATACCACATTTGTTAGAAGAGGAGCGCATATTTCTGTTGATACTTCCCACATAAACCAAGGATGTTTCTCTTTTCCAAAAGTCACAGTAAACTCTTCTTGCATATCATTTTATCTTAATAAGTTGACACCTTTATCAGTCAGCAGAGGCAGAGTTGTGGTGTGGTTTTAAAAAACTTAGTGGTTTAAAACAATAAAGGTTTATTTCTTACTCATGTCTTCATGACTAAGGGTGAGCAGGAAATTAAAATGAGAGTAAGAGACACAAGTACCAACTGTTCAAAAACAAAAAGAAAAAGAAATAGATTAAAAAAACAAGATAGAGTCTCAGATCTACATAAACTAAAACTTCGGATTAGTTGAATACCTTCAGGAGAAATAATCACTAACTGGTTTTAAGCAATTGAAATAGTCAAATAATGAGATATATATATTGCCCCATATAACTAAGGATGGCGTCTTAACCTCTGGGTTTTAAGCTCAGAAAAAAGAATTAAAGGCTGTATATAACTTAGAAATAATGGAACTTAAATTCACTTGGACCACAATAATTTTTTTAATTATGTAATTTTACACAACATAAAATTATATGTGAAGTGAGTTGTTTGTGTAACCTGGGAAAATGGTATATTTGTTTTTTCAGAGGTCTACTCATTGGTATACATCCTGCTCCACATATAGAATAAATAGAGCCTTTTTCACATGAAGAATTAGTAATACTTTATATTCTATGCTCTTTATAAATTCTACAATAAGGCTTTTAAACAAAATCACTCTTAGTTTATCGGGTGTGCCTATTCACACTTCGTTAAATCTAGATGTCAGTTTAAGTTAATTCACACGAATAAAGACCAATAAAACTTTTACATAATTTAGATGCTTATTAAATAGCTATTATTTGTCAGTTTGTTTAAATATCAAACATGGTACCAACAAAGATATGCTGGTAGTTATATGTTATGTCACTAAAGCTTCATGGTAATATTTTTATAAGAATTTAAATGAACTCTTCTACATTTATGTATATTTAACATTTCAATTAATTGCATACTTTAGTCTATGTGTTAGTTTCCTAGGACCACCATAACAAATTATCACAAACTGGATGGCTGAAAACAACAGAAATGTATTGCTCACAGTTCTAGAGACCAGATGTCCAAAATCAGTGTGTCTGCAGAGTTGGTTCCTTCTTGGGGACTCAGAGGGAAAAATCTGTTCCATACCCCTTTCATAGATTCTGGTGGTTGCTGGCAATTCTTACAGTCCCATGGCATATAGACATGTCACTCTAACCTCTGCCTGTATCTTTAGGCTCCCTTTGTGTTGTCTGTGTGTCTGCATGTTCTGTCCTCTGCTTATTAGGACAACAGTCCCCTTTTTATAAGGACTATTCTAATCCAGTATGACCTCATATTAATTTACTTTTTACATCTTAACATGTATTATTTGGACACTATTCCAAGCAATCACATTCTGAGGTGCTGGCTGGACATAAATTTTGGGGAATTGGGGGAGGGTACTATTCAACCCAGTGATATATATATATATATATATATATATATATATATATATATATATATTCCTTGACAATATATTTTAAGTATGATAAATGCATTGTTAAACAAAAATGAAACCTTGAGAAGCAAAAATCTCTTAACATTGTTAATATGCTAGTCAGAGTCAAGGAAACAGAGTTGCTGTATCCAAAATGCTATGTTGGGATTTTAAAATATCTAAATAAGTATCCTTGCCCCTGTTAACCAAGAAATTCTTTTAGTAAAGCAATATTTTAATAGCTATTCCTACTTAGAGTCTAATTATAATTTACAGCATTTTTACTACTGTTTTTTGTGTATTTAATCATTGGCTGGAATAAAGATTATTCAGTTAAATAGCAACAAGTGATAATATCCCAAGACTCATTTGTAGAACCCTACTATATTTTTCTCTTCATTCTTGGATATAAACATTTCCTGGCCTTATACTTGCAATAGACCACACATTAGAAGTTAATAACGCCCCGCTAGGAGCAGACATGCACTACAATTGTTAGTGATACTAGCAGCAAGGAATTAACTGTTCTCATAATCATGATTATACTCTTTCATTGATGTCATAACTGACATCCAGAGAGAACACTAAAGAAATCTTACTGATTTGCTACATTTATACAATGAACATTCCAAAGTAGAAATTATAGTTTAGGTAATTCAACAACATCTATCCCAACCAATAACACATACTGTGTAAAAATACGAGTATTTTAAAGGATATGAGTTATTATTCAGTTTTCAGTAATTTTATTCTAAGTCAGTTTCCAAGAATACTAATCCTCCCAATGCTTCTGTTCCCTAAGCAGATCTCCTCTTAATTCACTTGTAGTGCTAAGGGGAATACCTGATGTCGCTGAAAATAATATCTCTACGTTCTTCTTTAATTGTGCTGTATTGACAAGGAAGATCATATTCCCCATAAACTTACAACCTTTCTACTCTAGTTGGTACTTTGGAGGAAGATGCATTTAACAATTCTTGTGACTATAAGGTACTCTGTTTTACACTGTGAATTTCTATTTCTGTGCTATCATCTGTCTATATGTAGTCTATTTTTACTTTTTAATTTATCAAATGCTACTCAAATTCTCAAACTTATTGCTGTAGTACATAGTCATAATGAGTTCTGATCTGCTGTAATCTAAACTTCCCAATGATAATAGGGAAGTTTGAGACGATTTTATACAACACTAACAATGAAAAGAGAACAGTTGCTGAAAGAATGATGAGCAGAAAGGGAAAAAGTAGGATGCATTCAAGTTATCAATAAGTGTTAAAAAAAAAAAAAGGCATGGTCTTGAAAGAGCCCATAATGTTTTAGTTCTTCTTTTTATTCTAATTCCTAATTATATCTAACCAACTGATATCAATAAAAAGAAAAGATGGCTGATAACTCATGATTACTGCTCCTCAAAAGGAGTAGGGGAGGGGAGTTTGGTGCCAGGGTGTCATAGGAAATTAATTTCAATTATTTTCTTTTTATACAGTTAATGCTTATAACTTTCACTGGGCTGAGGCTCATTTGTGGCCCTCTCCATTCTCAACTGACTTGATTTGTAGCATAGTGGTTAAGAAACAGACTTTGGCATCAGATGAGTGTGGCTTAATTCCTTTAGAATGTTACTATTTATTGAGGATCTAGGTCTTCTAAGTACTGGAGAAACAGCAACAAACAAAAAAGACAAGGTTCCTGTTCTTGTGAAACCCACATTCTACCGAGGGAGGTAGATAATTTAGAAAGGAAACTTAACAAATAATTAAGCAAGATAACATCAGATAGATAAATGCTCTGAAAAGGAGGATGAGGGATATAATAGTGATTTGGGTGGGGAGGAGGGTTGAAGGTGATTACTACTTTAGATGGGAATCAGGACAAGTTTCTTTGAGGAAAGTCACATTTGAATTAGAATCTAAATGAAGAAAAGAAATCAGAAATGAAGTACCCAGGTATCCCAGCTTTCTGCAGTTTCTCTATCTGTAAAATAAGGCACGGGGCTGCTTTGATGATGGCATGTAAGAATGAATGAAAAATACTTAGCACTGACCTAGTAAGTGTATGAAGCCCTCTTTCTGGCTGTCTGTCCTTAAGACATTAAAACCTAAAGCAGGGTTAGCTTTTAATCTTGTTAACAGCAAAGTCAGTTACCAAGTTACCTCATGTATGTGAGATGAAACGTATTCTGTTATCTCCAGATGTCATTTCCCAAACAGATCCATCCTTCTGGATTTCTCCATACCTGGGGATTGGAAAAGATGGTTATTGTCACTATCAATCCACCTCTAAGTTAGCTGGGAAAATCGCACAATAATGTTTAAATGGCCAAATCCACACTTAATGTATCTGAAGATTTCATCCAGGGTTAACATAGTACTCTGCATTTCAAGACATTTTAAAATTAGCAACTTAAACAGAAGTCCCCAGAGGCTGTGGCCTTGTCTTGTTGATGCCACTAGTTTGGTTACACAGCTAATTCCATCAGAGGCATTGAACCAAGTGTTAGTGTGTGTGAAGAGAGTCTATGAGTCAATTGCCAGCAAGGAATTCTTCCTGCCATAGGAAGGCAAATGATCTCAACTTCTTGAGTGCATACAGTGCAGATTTCTAGTTGAATAATTCCTGACAATAGTGTCCTCTGAAACATAATGCCTGGCCAGGAGCCAGTGATTATGCCACCATACAAATCACTGTGCCTCTGATGCCAGGACGCCTCTGTGCATGGTAACAACAAGAGTTCTCGGTCCTGGTGTTCCACAAGATGTTGTATTGGCTCTTTTATTCTTTATCAGGCCCTAGAATTAAAGATTTTATTTAGATGGCTTTCAGGAAATAAGTGGTGGTGGAGGAAGAGGAAAAGAGAAGAGAGGAGATTTTAGGGTAGTTTGAGAAATAGCTTCGCTGTTATGCGATTCCCATCAGGACAAAGTCAGCCTATGTTTTGAAACCTAGTTTCATTAATTGTTTAATAGATATTTTCACTTTAAATCTCTTGTTTAATTATAGAACTAAAACAGCTTGGTTCAAACTGTTAACTAATGATCCATGTATCATTTTAGTAATTGCTAGCTTCTTTCAGAAATGCATTAATTTTGTAAGAATTATAGACTTTAAAATGTGAAAGCATAGAGGTTTTTTAAGATTAATAAATTAGAACATTTATAATTTGTTTCAAATGTTATTTTACTGGAACATATTATAAGCCTAAAATTAGTAGAACATTCCTAAGGTATTATAATACTCTATTTTAATTTACACTTACTTGTCTTTTTTTAGGATTAAAAGTAGATAGATCATGCTGTAGTTGTCATTGATGATGTAAATGAAATTTAAGGTATGCAGTGTTCTCTTCAAAAGGAATTATGCACCACTTAAAATATTTAGCCAAATTTCACATCCAACTATGAGATTGTGTGCTGTTTTTAAATACCTGGAAATAACTTCTAGGTTCTAGAAATAACTCTTCAAGGCATTTTCACATGAAATAAGTAGATCTAAGCATCTTATTTGATAGGGATAGTAATTATTCAAGATGAAGAAACACACAGAACCCTAAATATTACTCATAAAAAGTAATATATAACAACACTAAAAGAAATGTGTTTCCCATTGAAACTATAGTTGCCAATGTTTTTTCTTTTTGGTTGGTTTTCACTGAGTAAAACATTTTATTTTCCTATTAGCTGGGTATAGGCATTCGCCAATTATGAAAACTCTGAGTCTCTTTTAAATATGGCTAGCAATTCAAAAAGAAAAGAAAAAGATAATTGAAAGATTTCTTGTGGTTTGAAAATGCCTTCCAAATATTCATTAAACATTTAAGTGAGTAAATTTGTAGAATATGTTTCTGACATTGGCACTGGTTCTGTGGTATTTCTCTGATCAGATGGAAGTGCTGTGTGTTATGCAGAGTGCATTCAGTTCATTCATGCATAAACAATATCATTTTCATAAATTAAAACCTCCCCTGCAGAAGGAACATCTGTGCCTGCCTTTGAATAAAAGATGGTGGCATGTGAGTTACTCCTTGACTGACTGAAAGAATCTTTATGTTCAGAATGAAGTTATACAGGCAGGATGGGGAACAAAAATCAAACCTTCATTCCTACCTAACAAAAAAAGTCCACAGTTAGACTTCCCTGCTCTCTGTTTTAAAGGCTGGAATTCTGCAACTGTCATCCTCTTATTATTTCTTCTGTTCGTTACAGCAAGTTTTTAGTTTGCATGAAGATGTCTAATTTTAATTACAGGTGAAATTGAGCTGCTGAATAGATCACATCAGATCTGGATGTTCATTTCATGGTCTCCTAGGCTGGAAGGATGGCAGTGTTCAGATATCATATCAGTATATGTCTCTTAAAGTAAGAACAGTGAAAGCAATCTTGAATATAGGAAGCAACAGCTTGATTCCAAAATAGCAACTCTGTTTCACTTGGAATGAGATTATTGCATTTTGGAGAAAGTTGGGACTAAGTTAAAATCATTTCTGTCATGTGATGAAGGCTGATGGAAAACATGCTAAAATGATATATTTTAAATTGCACTCAAACATTTCTTTAATGCTGAAATATTCCTTACTGCTACTGTCACAGCTTGACATAGCTTCATTGGCAATGTTATTAGTATGGCTAATTGTTCCCATCCATTAGATTACTCACATTTTTCTGGAGCAGCTTGCTAAATGAGGTCAGCTTTCTGGAACCCCTAAATCACCAACGAGAAGGAGATTAAAGGAACAAGCTTGAGAAGAGAGGTAGTCATCCAAAGTGGCATCCGAGTCAGAGGAAGAACAATGGAGTTACTAATGACAGTAATCAGAGCACCACGGTAAAGCCAGGACACAAGTGCCAAAATGTTATTCCCTAGGAGTTGTTCCTGTCAGTCAATACAACCAGACAGAGAGAAGTGCCAACTTTTTTAGTGGACTAAACAATGGACAGAATCGTCTAAGTTTTTCCAGTGAGTTCTGTTTATGAGACAACAGAATAGTGCTCCAAAAGGGTGAGGAAACAATTATACCTTCCTAAAACATATCACAGTAAGAATAGAATGCTCATGAGTACTAGTAGTTCGTTACTTTTTTTCCCAGAAAAATTATTGAAATCATCACAAGATGTTTATATAAAAATGATAAAATGTCACTTCTTGGATTCTTTAAATCATTTCTCCCTGGTATATTCTAAAGGTATACCTTGTTCTCTTTGGGATAGTACTAGTTTGCAATAGAGAATATTTTGGTTCAGGAAAATGTGCAGGTAACAAAGTATGAAGAAAATGGTAAAGTTTTAAAATATGTTTTAAAATATGTAAACAAACTAAGATAGGATACTTGTTTGTGTTTTGCTTGTTAATAATTAACTAAACCTCCCTTTAAATAATAGAAGAAAACCCATACCATGATCATTTAAAGGAATGAAAACCAAAAAGCTAATAAGTGAAGACATTTAAAACAAACAAACAGACCCACAAACACAACTGTCTCTCCACAACCCCTCCCCCACCCCAGCGTCATATTCCGAGTAATGAAATAGCAGGTAGGTCCTTTCGTTATCTACAAAGAGCTGGGGACTTCTTATGCAAGATAAACAGGCTAGAAAGTTTATGCTAAAGTCAAATTGTTTCTTTTATTTTATCCTACAAATACAATCCAGTATTTTTTTTTTTTAACTCAGCAAATAAAGCAACTATTCTGGTTAGGAATTATTTATACTTAAAAAAATCACTTTAAGAAGAAATGCAACAATTGCTCAGATTTTCAATACTATTTTATTGCAACTGGATGAGTGTTTTCTAAATTGTGCATTACACCATATTATACAGAATTACAAACAAGATTACAGTACAGATCGATTCCAGTGGTACCAGTATCACATCTCAAACAGCACTTATTCTGGACCGCATTTTGCATGCAATAGCTATTGTTCTAATTATGAATTAAATGGCCTGAATTTATTTAAGCTACTGTACTAATTGACTACAATAGGTATAAGTCCCAACATTAACAACCTGATTAGATTTCGGCTGAGATTCATTACATGAATATATGACAAACCACCATTTGTGTGACTATGTATAAAATCATGCATTTATAGTTTCTGGAAACATCAATAGCTTCAGATTCTTTGTAAAATCATGGAATGCAAAGGAGTAAAAGACTAAAACGAAACAGTGCAAATTGTATGTGATAGTCAAGCAGCTTTTGATTTAAAGAAGGGTATGTTGGCATTTGTTTATAATATGTATATACAAGCTTGTGCAAGTAATGTATTGAATTGATATGTTTTGATAGGGAATACATCTCTTGTTTTTATTCATTCTCTTCAGAGTTATGGATCTGGTTATTATTTTAAGGAAGGAAAAGACTTTAAAGTGAAATGAATTGCTCAAATTGTGCAATTTTTTTTCAACAATTAGAGAGGAAAGAAGTGCTAAGGCAACACAATAACTTTCTAAGCACTTTTCTGCTGGTTTAAATTAGTTAAATTATTTTGTATAAATTAGATATAATTCTACTTTTCTGATATGTATAAAAATTGATGAAGCTGCATGGTTTTAAAATAGGAAATCCACATTATAAAAAGTCATTAAAAATTCTGTACAAAATCACAACAAAATAATTCAGCATGGGAAAGGTAACAAGTAGTAAAATGCTGGTTGAAAAATATATATTTATATATATTTTAATTGGCCCATTACTAGTTTAAAAATTGCATAGATCCTAATTATTGCTTGTGATTTTGTTATCCCGATCAGATAATTAACATGATCTGAATACAGCTACACCAAATTTGTGGTGTATTTTTTTAACTTTACTGTACTATTTTAAAATAGAAGAGCTATAGAAAATAATACATAAGGTGAACAGGAATTTCGATCCCCTGTTTCTTCCAAAGGCAGTAACGACAATAAATACATATATCACTTGAAGCTTGGAGTATTTGCACTTTGCAGCAGTAGTACCCAAAGGGCTGCCTTTTGTAAACACGACAGTCACTGTAAGCACAGTGGATTCGTTTCCCAGGAATGGTGAAACTGACGTGCCTCTAATCGTGAAAGATGGCATTGAGCTGGGCACTCATGACTCGCTCATGATGTGAATGGCTATCGAAGGACATAACATTGTCTATGGGGATCTCACAGCGAGGGGCGGCGGCGCCCGAGAAGATTGATCCGTGGCTTTGGGCCCCTGCCAGGGTCGCTGCAGGGTAGTGCATGGTAAAGGCATAATTTTTCTCAAACTCGGCGGACGGTTCGTGTTTGAAAGAGAAGTTGCCATTGATGCTGAGCGGCGGGCTGAGGGGTCCGTCAAAGGAAGGGCTGGTACAATCAGTCAGGGGACTCTCAAAGAAGGGCTCTAGCGCGGCGCTGTAGGCGTGCGGCGGCGGCTTGACGTGGAAGACGTGGGAGCTGTCCATGGTGCTGTAGGGAGGGCTGGGCAGCCCCGGGGACTGGTAGGAGTAGGGGTGAACAGGGAAAGAAGCGCTGGCCGTCGGCAGGTGCGGAGGCATGTCCTGGTTCTGCTCAGGCAGAAAAGTCCGAGGATTGAGCTGCAGGCAGCCGGCAACCAGGTTGGTGGTGGGCTGAGATAAGCCCTTGCAGAGCGTCTGTACGAAGGAGACCAGGTCAGGGCTTTTGCCGGAACGCAAGATCTCCGACAGAGCCCAGATGTAGTTCTTGGCCAAGCGCAGTGTCTCGATTTTGGATAGCTTCTGCGTCTTGGAGTAGCAGGGCACCACCTTGCGCAGGTTGTCCAGCGCAGCGTTCAGCCCGTGCATGCGGTTCCGCTCCCGGGCATTGGCCTTCATGCGTCTCAGCTTAAAACGCTCCAGGCGAGCCTTGGTCATCTTCTTCTTTTTGGGGCCGCGTCTCTTAGGCTTTTGATCATCGTCCTCCTCTTCCTCTTCTTCCTCCTCTTCCAGGTCCTCGTCTTCCTCCTCCTCCTCTCCCCCGTTCCTCAGTGAGTCCTCTTCTGCGTTCATGGCTTCGAGGTCGTCCTCCTTTTTGTCTGTCTCGTGCTCCTCGTCCTGAGAACTGAGACACTCGTCTGTCCAGCTTGGAGGACCCTGGGGCTGAGGCTCCCCCATCAGCCCACTCTCGCTGTACGATTTGGTCATGTTTCGGGTTCCTACTTTCAACAGGGGAGAGGGGGAAACAGAAAGAAAAGGAGAAAAACGCTATATTCAAAAACTACATATGCCTTCACTTCCCACTCACTAACCCTGTAGAAATGTATGTGAAGAGAATTACCAGCTCATTACGAAATGGATGCCCCTGAGGAAAAGTTAAGTGCAGTGTTTTATAATGGCTTGTGGGTGCCCCGCTGGTACGTAGGAGACAGGACAGGGCTGGGAGTGGGAGAGAGAGTGAATATGCGATTATGCCTATAAGGTACACTCCTGTGTGTATGTTTCCTTGTGTGTTTATGGTGATTACCCGGCAGGATAATGAGTGTGAAAAAAAAGTGTACATTTCGGCGACTTCGTGTTTAACTGTATGAGTTCGAAGTCACAACTCCGCAGAAATGATGAGTTTGAAAACCCATTTCTGTTCCCATCTCTGTCCTGGCTTCTCGGTACTTTAGCGATTAAAGTTTAGGAGCCATTACGTAATTTACTAAGGCTAGCAGTGGTTTCTAAGAAGATTATACAAACTGGAGACTGAAAAGCAAATGCATGGCGGAGGGAAAGTAGTTTCCACCAAATTATTTCCACTATCAACGAAACATTTGGTAACAAAAGTGAGCAGGGGTCTTCCATCTCACCCTCGTCTTTCTTTTCTCGCCTCCCACCCTGCTGGCCCTCTGCTGAATTTCCACCTTGTATAAAAGCGCTAGCTACAGGGCCAGGGCTGGGGGCATGGCGCAGAACGCTCTTCCACGCGCCGGGGATCAGGTGCGGAAGGCTCCTCTCTAATAAACAGTCCATTGAAAGGGCTGCCCGCTCTTTATTGTGGCTTTTCAAAGTTCGCCTCAAACCTCCTTTTAAAAGATTGAGTAATTATAATGGTCAGCGATTGGCAATGGCGAAGTTGCCGCTTCTAATAAGGAAAATAAAAAGCCTTTAGTGAGACAACTGAATTTCTGGCTCTTGCAATAGCTGTTGGGGACTTGGCCGACTCTGGAGCAGTAACAGGTAGCAGGAGTCGGTCCCTCTCCCTTTCTCCACATTTCCCTCCCTCTCAACTAAACTAACTCTCAACTCAATTTATTTTCCAAGGTGTTCAAAGTCTCGATGTCCTTTTCATTCACTGAAAAAATCACTTGGCACTCCCAATGTTTATAAAATACATGTACACAGAATAAATCTTGATAACACGGACTTTTTTCCCCCCTTACTGAAAGGAGTGGAAAAGTGAAGTAGTTATTTGCTTTAAGAACTTTGAAATCATCACTAGCAAATAATCACAGAATTACTGTGCACTATATTTTTAAAAATCCGAAGGGGCTCCTACAATCCCCCCCCAAAAAAGACAAAAAAAGCAAAACATTTTTTTTTCAATTAGAAAATCTGCAGTGGGTATTTCCGTGATACAACTCAAATTATGTGCGTTATTTGCCTGCAGTTATGGAGGGGAATGCTTGTCTCAACACACACACACGCGCTCACAAACGCACACATACAGAATATGTAGATACATCTTCAATTGGTCCTTTTATTGCCAGTAAAAATGAAAGGATTTTAATTACCTGTAGTTGTTAGCAGGTCCTGAGCAGTGATGGTCTCATAACCCTGGGGCCTCTGGACGCTGTGCCTTCTGCGTGGGGCGAATTCCTCGTGTCCCGGCCGCGCGGGCGCTCAGGTTATATAGCCGAGTTGGTGATGCTGAGCGCGGGCGGGGCTGGGAGCGGAGCCGCGAGCAGGTTCATGCGCCCCGCGCCTGCGCACGCGTCCCGGTTTTGCGCTCCCTTCCGCCCTCCTCCTCGCCGCCCGCCGTCAGCCCTGATCCTCTCCCACCCTCCTCCGACTCCAGCTCCCCTCTCCCCCACCCCTACTCCCGCCCCATCTTCTTCCTCCCCGGCATGCGCCATATGGTCCTCCCAGTCCAGCCAAGAGCCAGGAACCACGTGACCTGCCCATTTGTATGCCGCGGAGCGCTCCATTCCGGCCCCTTTGTGGCCAGAAGAAAGTGGCCCATCTGTCGCCAGTTAGAGACTCCGCGGACCTGTTTTTACCCGCAGGAGAGATTAACCCTTTCAGGCGGCAGAAGGGAGAAGGGGCGCCGGGGGGAGGGGAGAAGAAGGAAGCGGTTTGAGAGAAGGGAGCGGGAAAGCTAACATTGGGGCTGTAAGTAGGGCGGAGGTGAAAGAGGCAGTAGCCGGGACTCAGGAGGGCAGTGAAGCGTCCTGACTCCTTTAGATTCCTCACCGAGGTACTAGCTTCCTGGACACTCCCTGCCTTCTTTGAGATTTCCATCTCTTGGTTTCTCCTCCTTGGTAGACGCTTTGCTCATTGCCGCCAAAGGGTGGCTTCTCCCAAGCTCCATCAGACCCTTAAGCAAACATATAAAAAATGGCTTCATATGTAAACGCAGCTGTGAGACTAGTCCTCAGACCTCCTTAACTGGATAGCCCAAGTTCAGCCCCAACAGTATAGAAAAATTCATCCCTGTCACTCTACTTCACCATACACGCAACTCGGTGCGTCCTAATCCTCAGCTACCCTTGTCCCTGGAGACCCTTCAGCATGTCTGTACCCCTCTAGCCAGTGGTCCTTGTCCTCAGAGCACGCTAGTCCAAGGCTTCATTGGCTTCCGGAGTTCTCTTGCATGAAAGCTGGAGGACTTCTCTGACGTTTGGATTCTGCCTTTTAACCAAGGCCACTGGGTTGATGTAAACGGTGCCCTCACCCAGACACCCTGGTTCCCTGCCACAGGCTGCCTTGCCCTCCTTAGTCCCCACTCTAGGGCCTGTAAATAGGAACCTGGTTGAGACAAGCCTTCTTAAAGGGAAGGTGAAAGGGGGCTGTGCTAAAGGGATCTTTTTCACTCCTCTTTCTAGAAAGGCCATTAGTACAACTCTGGGAAGGAACGATGGCCAGAACTCCAGACCTCAAAGATTCTGACTTGATGTGACCTCCACTTTGCAGGTCAAGGAAAAATCACAGAGCTGCTTAATTCTGAAGGACACATATTTGTGTTTAAATGGCGATTCTTTATTCACTCGTTTCCACCAAGGCATGTTCCAGAATGATACGTATTTTTAAAAGTTGACTCTGTTCCTTCCCTGTCCACTCTTTGTCCACCAGATTCGCCTCTAATCCTGTTAACCTCTCATCCCCTCCCAGACCCGTGTCCCATTACAATGAATGTGTTGCTTATATAAAGGCAATTGCTCCAAAAGCCCCTTGAGTTTGCAAACAGTGTCATGGTTGAGCGGCTGAAGCTGGTTGCATCTAGGAAGCAGAAAGTGGATGCGCTGGAGAGAAAGAGGGTCCTAACGCTATCGCTGGTGTCTAGAAGGCGGCAGGTGTGTGACTTGACCCGTTGCCAAAGGGTGGGGTGAATCGTGCTGAGTTTCCAGAGCAGAACTCTATGGAGTTTTGGGTTCTGAGTTCACTCGTTGGCATATAAAGATCACAGAGGAGGATCCAAAAATTCACCCAGGAACCTAGTCTCCGTATTTACCCCTGTACATTCTGTATCTTAAGTGATGGGTTAAAACTCGAGGGGCATCGGAGTAACAGCCTGCAGAGGCCGATCCCAGGACACGAGACAGGATTGGACCAAGTGCTGCCACTCTCCCGGGCAGCTGCTCCGACGGCCTAGCCCATCATGCCTACAGGGATATGGAATTTGTGCTCTGGCTCCCATTTCTCAGAGGAGATGTTGGGGGCGAGATGGAAGAAGGCTCCAGCTGCCTCGAAGGCCCACAGGGGACCTAGGGGATCCCCCCCAACCCCGGGAAGTGGGAACTTCCCCAGTTTGCGATATCCTGTGGAATACATGAGCCAGATGTTCCTGGGCGGGGAAGGAAAGGAGATGTGGGTGTTTCGCCAGCAGAGACTCTAATCCGCAAATTGCGGGAATTATTAGACTCGTTCCTTCTCTTTCCTGATAAATTCATCCCTAACCCCACTGACCATCGTTGGTCCAGGCCTGAGGACTTGTACAAAGAAAAGGCCACTCCACGTTGTTCCAGAGACCTGGCGAGGTTCGGTCTCACCGTGGCTCTCAGTGAACCTCCCAGCCCTCAGCGCTCGGGTGCTGATCTTTCGGCCGAGATTGCCCGCAGGACGCCCGGGAGGCTGTAGCCCGGTTGCCGTTCCCGAAAGGGAGGAGTCCAGATTAGGCCTGGATTGAGGTGGTATTTTTGTTGTTGAGAGGGGAAGAGCACAAGAAATTGAGGACAGTGGTGGCCGCAACGCTGGGAGAGGAGGGACCGCCGGCGTGGCGGGGCTCAGTACCGAGGACGGTCGCCGCGGCCCCGCCCCGCTTCCTTATTTTTTTCTCCCTCTGTGAACTTTGTTTCGACGGTTGCACACTTCCCCCTCCCGATTCCCTAAATTCTCTCCGTCTCCCTCTGCCCCCGCTCGCAGCCCGTTAGCGGTACACCCTCTCCAGCTCCGGTCCCCTCTGGGCGCTGCAGGCTGCTGAGAGGCACGCGAACAGCACGCGCGGGCAACAAAAGCCGCTTTCATGACTCACTGCCCTCGAGCAATGCCCCAAATCTGTCGCCCCCCGGGTCCCCGCTCCGAGCGCGCCGCGCGGGCCGGGCGGTCCCGGCCGTTACAGCGGCTGCCAGAGCGCGGGCGGGAAGCGGGGCGGGAGGAGGCAAGTGGCCGGGGGTGGGGAGAGGGAAGTGTGGCCTGGGAGGGGAGAATTGGGGGCGGGGGGGGGCGAGGAGGCGTGTGGCACCGCGTGTGGGGGAAGGGAACAGGGGGATGGAGGCGTGTGGCCGAGACTTAGAGGGTGGGAAGCGTGTAGCTGGCGGGGGAGGCGGGTGGTGAGACGCATTCACTGGGCTAAGATAAAGAGCTGGGGCCGGGCCGGCGTCCCCGGCGGTGACCTGTTTCTCGGGGAAACAGATGCTCGCTCTTGCAAAGGGAGGTTTGTGTTCAATGAAAGAATTGAGTATGGCCAGGGCGGCCCCACCGACCGACCTCGAGTGGCGCCCGCATCCTCCCCGCCGCTCCCAGGAGAGGGGTGTCCCGGCCTGGGCACGATCGAGGGGCGGAGGTGGTTGAGAGTTTGGAAGGCGAGAGCGAGACCGTCGGGCGTTCGCTCCGTATAAGGAGTGAGAGTTGTAGGTCTCTCACAGGCTCAGAAGCCCTTGGGAGGCCAGAGGGGGAGGTTGCGGGTTCTGCCCAGATCGCGGGCTCCGCGCGGGGTTTACGCCTTCGCCTCTAGGGAGGCCACTGGGCGCCAGGATCCTGGCCAGAGGCTGGAGCTGCCCGGGCTCGACAGGCAGGCGGCGAGGGAGAGCCAGGAGCAAGAGAGAAGCTATTAAAATGCTTCGCCGTCGCCCCGAGCGCAAAACCCGTCCTGCCCAAATCTCCTGGGCTTGCGGCATAATCTTAATTAAGATAATTGATTCATATTGCACCTGCGAGAACGAAAAAAAAATTGATTCCACCCCCCAACCCCACAAATCGCTTAGAGCTATTGGATGGAGCACTGACGCGCCTGTGATTTGGGGAGTGATTTAGTACCGGGCTTCCCCAACTCGGCCTGCCTGGGCTCTTTTATTTATTATTTACGCCCTCTTAGTCCCTGTGGAGCCTGGGTGGCTCCCCTCATGGCGCCTGCAGACCTCGAGGGACTTTATCTTTGATTTCTGCTCATAAGTGAAGGGCTTTCCTTAAACCATCCAGCCAGCACTCATATCAACACCGTAAAAAAATCAACGCAGCTCCGAGCATTGACACGAGCGGGTCACTGATGCGATTGCCCAAAGCCTCGTACGTCAGATGGGCTATGTGTGAAACTGTGTTAGTGTGCTTATGTGTGCAAATGTGTGTAAATCTGAGTGTGAGTGAACGAGAGAGATTTGTGAGAATGGGAGTGTGCATATTAATGTATGAGCGTCTGTGAGTGTGTGTATGTGAATGTGTCATGCCCTGTGTCAGTGAGTATGGATGTGTGCGTAATTTATGTGAGTGTAAGAGTGTGGGGTGTGACTGCATTAGTGTGTGTTCGTGGGGACCCCTGTTATGAGGTGAGGAGAGTAAACAGAGGGCTCACACCTGTTTCACTCCAATTGAGAAACAGCATGCGGTCTAAAGAGGACCGCGCGCGTGGTCACTGACAAGCGCCTGGTGTTTGCCAACCTTTGCCTTAACAGAGAGTAACAAGCCACCAAAAATCCCGGGTAGCTAGTGCAGCTGCATGTGTGGAAAGCAGAGACACACCGACGGCGCCCGAGCTGCTCCTGAACAATGGCTGCTGCAGTGAGTTGGGGGAGGAGGACGGGCAAGTTCCTAAAGGCTGGAGAAGCCTGCCAAGCCAGATTTCGAGCCCCAGGCAGCTTGTAAGAGAAATGGTTTCCTCAAGGTATCAGCACCGTGGACAATTCCCTTTTCATTGGCCCAGGAATTTGCAGTAGGAAGGTTCAGCAAAAAAACGACTCCCCTTCCAGAGGCTTTCCCCTTTTACTGTTCGCCTTCTTTCGCAAAACCTTTGACTACCAAATCCCGAACTTTTCATTAAAGAGCCCTGTTAATCTTCATTTAATTAGCCACCTTCTTTTCAGAATAAGTTTCCTGGAAAACTAGATATCCAGGTTTAGCCGTGGGGGAAAGCTTACACCGACTGTAGTTTGAGCTAGCAAGTCTGAAACAAAGAAATCATATATTGAATAACTTTCAGAAAGATAGTCATTGTTCTAATATTTACACTTATTTGCCACACAACATCAAAACCAAAATGAACTTAGTTGTTGTCCACAGAAATAATAAAATACCTAAAAATGATTTTGCTTTTGTTTTATGGAGCATACATTTTATTGGTAATATAAATCTTTTTCCATCACCATCACCCTATCAATTCTCCAGTTGTTTCATATTATAAACAATTTCTGTTAAATTAATGGGGAAATAAACCGACCGAAGTTAAATGACACTATTTGCTCAGATTTGGTGGGCCATGCAATTATCTAAATCATACCAGATTTAGAATATTGCATCCTAATACACATGACATCCAAAATATACTGAAAGAAGTCCTGTAGAGATATAACTCTGAAAAGAGCAAGTACCTTTGGTAATTTAATTATCTTAGAAATACATGCCATAGACCTCCCCCAGTTACTGATGTAATTTTCAAACATTATTATTAGCAATCAGAATCCTTATTAAACATTATTCAGACTTTAAAACGGAAAATATAATTATTTTTGATTCAAGAATCTATCCCTAGACGCTCACCTTTTCTAAATAAAATGTTTTCTTTCCTCTTTAACAAAAACATTTTCACATGAATTAAATATTGATAATCTGACCTTTTATGCCTTTAACTAATCAAAGGGGGAAAATTCCAAATGTAGATCTCAGAGTTTGGCCCTGGTGGGTCTTTCCGCTTGAGTAGGCACTGAGATTAAAGGAGTTGAACTTCCTCTTTCACTGCTCTCTCCTTGCACTAATTGCTTATGCAAAAAATGCAGATTTGTATTAATTAGTAACTCTACTGATTAGTTCTGTGGTATTTTCACATAATAAATCATGCTGCAGACATGAATTTTGGCACATCACCCAGTTGAGGCTCAGGCTGCAACACAGATTTCATATTAAAATAAAATCTCAAACTAAATCTACCTTTCAGATGCAGGTACTATGAGCAGCCACCTGCTGGGAGCACCTGCCATGCGAAGTTACTTTCACTCAGTGACAAGCCACTTTGGGGGCCTGAACAGGACAATCTGATTATGAGGTTAGGCTCTAATAATAAATAAACAAATAAATCGTTAAACACATACATATACACCTAAATGACACAAATGTGCTTAAGCTCTAGACATTTTGCAGACAATGATGTTAGAGGGGATCTACTTACAATGGGATTTGATTTTTATAAAAATACCTTCCCAGATTATGGATAAACACCTCAGTCTAATTTCCCCCTGTAAGGCCTTTGCTCCTATGTGAGATAGTCTGAGACTTTCATCTCTCATCCTCATTGACTTATCTTCTCCCTAGGCAGGCAAGTTAGTTCTGGAAGAAAAAGAGGGACCAGAAAAGCATCGGGGGAGGGGTATGAATGCCAAGAGCCATCTCGAAGGGACTTGGACACCCCTGCGATTCTAGCATATGGTAAGAAGCTGTGAGGTCAGGCACCCACAGTTGCCTGATGTGAGACAAATTCTCCACTCCCTGTTGGTAACTATATGAGCTTCTACACAACTTCTTTTCTTTTCCTTGAAAACTGTTTAATTTGATGAAGCAGATTACAGTCAATATTGCCAATGTCATAAATTAGACCCAGGTGTCTTCTGTGCTCCCCACAAACCCTTCACATGCCCTTTTTTTCCTTGCCACTGGTGACACCTTTCCAAGTGCCCTTGGTGCTCTCACCACTTTTATGCTCTTTTCTGGTCCATGCCTACTGTTGAAAAATACCCATAAGTTCACGCTTCTTAAGAAGTTGAAAGAAAGAGAAAGATACTTAATCCGATGCTCCTACCTGGAGTGCTTGAAGGGTCACTGGACACAAAGAAAAAGGAATGAGTACTTAATGGTGACATTCAGAGATGAGTAAGGATAAGTGGGTTGTATTTTGGATGGAGGCTGGAGCACCGTGCTCTGCTGCAGCTGCACTATGCCAGTTGCAGTTTCTCTGCCTACCTTCTGGACTGGTCCTGAGACAGTAGATATGTGGCTTGGGGTGAGGAGGGTGTAGCCTCTGGGGAGGCTCTCTCTCTAACCATCATTCGCTGAACCTTTAAGATGCTTTGTTGATGAGAGGAAAAGGTCTGTATTTTGTGGTCTTTTTATCTATCTATTGCATCTTAAATGTGAAGAACTTTAAGGAGCTAAAAAAAAAATCAGGAGAGCACATATAATTTAAAGCAACTTCTATCAAGTAAAATATGCTTTTTTCTCTCCTTTGAATTCACTCATGAGTCCCACTTCATATGACTTGACACGGACAAGACTGATCATCTCTGATGGGAAAAAACCCTATATTTTTCATGTTGGTCCACAATACTGGGGTGTAGAGGCTATGCAGAGACCCAGGGCCCAGCATAAGGCTCTAAAGTTGTTTTAGTTTATTACTGGAGAGCCTGTCTCCTCATTCTCTTCCTTTCAGAAACTGCCTGCTTCACTGAATAATAAACATATCCATCAAATCTATATTGAGGGCCACTGGATGCCAGGCACTGTGCTGCTACGTACCAGATGTGCAGGGTTAAATAGAAACAGTCTCTGCTTTCTCAAAGCTTTTTATCTAGATTTTAATAAGATTCACTCACAAGTGAGTGTGCACCCATCTGATTTGATATTAGTGTAGGAAAGGAAAACAAAGTCCACCAGTCCATAATAGCTGAGGATAAAGGAACCTGGCAAAGACTGAAGTGGGAGGGCTCCCAAGGAAGTAGAGCCCTAAGGTGATGAGAAGGGTGTCACGCAGGGAAGGGGGCTGGCCTGGAGGAGAGTCCTCCTGGCAATGGGAAGAAAAGATGTAAAAGCCCTGAGGCAAAAGGAATGTGAGAAGTTTAAGAACCTGAAAAAGGTCCAGTGTGGCACTGAGAAGAAGAGGGATGATGGGAAAAGATGAGGTAGCAAAAAGGAAGACAGGACTCAGAACCTACTTCCCACTGAAGACCTTTGAGCTGTTGTGAAAAAGACTTGAGTAAGACTTGTATTTTTAGAAGATTGTTTTAACCACAATATAGAAATCTGATCACAGGATGGGCAAGTTGGATAAAGGGGGGGCTGTTGCAGTTTTCCTAATAGGAGAAGATGGTACTTGGACTTAGCTAGTTGCAGAGGAGATGAACAAAGTTAGAGAACATATCTGAAGATATTTAGAAAGATTGAACCCCTAGGCTAGCTTCACACACATTATCCAATGGTTATCAAAAAGACATGATTCTTTACAACCTTGGATGAATGTTACTGGTTTTCTCAGAAGTAACATACTGAATTTAAATCAACAAGGACTTGTTAGCCCATAACAGAACTACAATCTAAAAGCATTGCTTACTTTGCAAAGCAGATGCTAGAACAACAACAGCACACATTCACTGGGCACTTAGGACGTTCCAGCTGCACTGTGATAATTCTCATTTGACCGTTGTGGGGAGTTAGGCTTATGCAGGCGGTAATATGCCCAATGCCACCTGGCTACTTAGTGGCTGAACTGGGACTCCAACTCAGGTCTTCTGCCTTTTAGCTACTATGTTGTACCCCGCAAAGGACAGGACCAAAATTTATTTATAAATTATGTTTTGTAAAATCACACTTTAATTTTGTTTTAAAGAAATAGTTTTAAGCTCAGTGTTTAGTAGTTTGATTAATATAAAAATAACATTAATCAATACAGCTATAATATAATATAAATAAGAATAGGAGAATGGTAACCAATAAATTAGCCAGTTAAATCCATCCAAGTTTTGCAGTCAACTAATTTTATTGATGAGATGTGATCTGGTTGGAGGACAAGATAAGTTACTCTACATCATAGAAATACCCTTTCCCATAAAAAGTTTACTATTCAAGAAATGCACTAGAATGTGTTCTTTTTGAAGACTTCAAATTGTTTTGGCTCTGGACATATGTAGTTCAAAATAAGCAATCCTTATTTAGCATGACCCTACATTTAATAACTGAAGATTTTTGTTTTCATTTGGAAAAATTCTTATTTAATTATAACTCAGGTCTTATTCCTTGGCATATTCATTGCCTTATAAAGGAGGGTACTTTCATGTGAAGATGGGGAGAGGACAAAGGGGAAGGCTGGCATCTCTTATTAATATAATTAAATCAATCCCGATCTTCTTAACTTCTAAACAGGGGAAGATTCCAATAGTCAACAATACACGCATTTCAATTTGGCTAATAAACAAGCAGATGCATCAAATGTATAATTTAAAAGCAGAAAAATAAAATTTACTTTTTCTTCTCTGAAGAAAGTCATTTTCAGCTATATGGAAATCATGTTGTAAAAGCTGTCTATTTCAGAAAGTGCACTGGATGTGGTCTTCAGGGATATATTGTACACTAAATTACAGTATTTTTAAGCTCTACAAGCACATCTAGGCCCAATAACATCCTCCATGCACTAGCTTCTCCACATACATATGTGTATGTTTCATTTTGTAATATTTTTCCCATTTATCCCCTGATCTGGTGAGTAAAGCCTTGTCTTCCTTCAATTCATGCATAACTTTTCTAACTATTCTTAAGTATTTGAATAAAACGCTGATTTAGAAAAAGTTTTGCCTAATTATAGCACCTAGGCTGTGGGAAATTTTAATTTTTTTTACATTCATAATTTAACTGACAACTGATCTTATTTCTGTTTTCAATGTAATAAAAGTCTTTCATTGACAATAACCAGATATGCTACATGAATATTTTTCTGTTTGAAGATTATAAACCTATGTTTATAAGTATTTTTAAATGAGTTTTAACAATTGGATTTTGATAGTTGTGGCTGCTTTCTGGTTTTTTTTTTTTTTTTTTAATATGAGTATCTACAAACCACTGTGTATAATCAACGATCAATACTGGTACACAAGAGAGTCCTAGAAACTATTAATTTTAAAGCAATGTGATCTGAGCTATACCAGAGATCATGAAAAAAGAGGATCCCAATAAATTCAGCCCAGATCAGCAGAAGCGTTCAGCTGACCCACAGATACATGAGAAATAGTATGTTTGTTGCTTTACTCCACTAAACTGGGTTGGTTTGCCCCCAACACAATTTATGAAAAAAAGAAAAGCAATTTTCTCCAGGTTGCTTAGGGGTCTGGATGTTGTGATTAATCAAAAAATATCTGTTCAAGTGAGATATCAATATCCTATACTTACAAATGTCTCAAGAATTTTAAAACTGTAACTATACCTCCTAGTAAACATCAAACCAGTATTTATGTGTGAGGGATTATGCTCAATAATATAGAAAAGTTAGAAAAGTTATGTCATTTAATCCTCAAAACAGCTCTGTGAATAGGTATTATTAGTTTCATTATTACTGACATTCTGTAGATGAGGAAACAGAAAGGGAAGTAACTTTTTCAAAGTTACACATCTAGAAAGGGGCAGAGTCTTTTAGTTTTATTCAGATTACTTGATTACCAATGTAATTAAGAACGAAGAATATTTTGGGAGACATGGCTCACCATGCTCTGGGTGCACTTTCCTTTCAGCTTTAGGATCCTGTAAACTCTATACTCCTGGCCAGCCCTGTACAATCATAAGGCATACGTGCTGCAATTCTACCTGTAGCGGATACTATGGATTGCTTTACCAGCACCCAATTCATTCCCTTCTTGCAAGCTTTTCTAGAGTGGAAAGTCTGGAAAGCTACCACAAAGGAATAAATTTAAAATGTTTGCTATACACCGTAGACATGGTACACAGTCTGTTAATCAGATGCATTGGGCTTTTATTTAGAATCAAGTTACATGGGAAGTCAGGAGACAGGAGATTTATTTGGCTGGCACAAATTCTGGTGCAAGATACTGAAGCCAGCAGGTGTCATGGTAGCTTTCTGATCTGTCAACTTCCTGCCTCTAGAAAGGCAGTTGTCTTTTTAATAGCCTACTTCTGTGATACAGTTTTGGATCTCATACCTGGTATCTAAGGCTAGAGTGTGTTTCTTCAGGTATTTCTGGGAATTGTCTACACCCATCATGAAATCCATTTTCATGAAATCCATTTTTACAGACTCCAGACAGAGTTGATCGTACTATCTGTAATTAAGAACCCTTTCCTGTTTGGTAATTGGTACCAGAAGTGTTTGTGGCAACAGAACATGAAGAAAATGGAAGTATGTGATCAGTTGATTTTTTAAAAATATGATTGGGTTAAAGCTATTAAAGGAGGAGATGACAATAATCCATGGCACCCAGAAACACATTAGTTGACTGTACCCTATCACCTGTGGTTACACAGAATGAAGTGCCACGCTAAGCGGCTGCTGTCAAGGACCATCATGGGAGCACAAGACTGTAGGGATGCAGAGGTGAGCTGTCTGCCGTGAACTACACTGAGTGACTTCAAGAAAGGACATGGCTCACTCAAGACACAGTCAAGCAGCTCAGGAATTTCTGACTCCCCTAAAAGAGAAACTCCAGTCACTGGTAACTACAGGACTGATGCAGCCAGATATCAAACACAGGTTGCTGAGTTACAAGGCAGTGCCGTGGGGCTCAAAATGTGGTCCCTGGATCAGCTGCATCAGTAACGAGGAACTTGTTGGAAAAGGAACTTCTTGGGCCTCATTCTAGAACCATGAAAACAGGACATCCGGTGGTGGGGTCCAGAAATCTATGGCTTAAGAAGCCCTCCGTTCATTCTGATGTACGCTAACTTTGAGAACCACCAAAGGTTCCCACGCTTCCATCACAACCACCTGCAGATCTCCTTCATAAAGAAGCAAAAACAGAATTATAGGGGAAACATTTGGAAGAATTTAGATGGCTCCAAGCACTCTAAATACTCAAACTACACTGAGTTCCTACTTGTCTAACTTACATCCAGCTTATCCTCCCCCTGCCCTACCCAGTGAGGCTGGTCTGGGTTTGCATGAGGGTTTGCCTGAAGTACTCCACTGGCAACAAAATAGAAATTCTCCTTTTGCTTTACTCCTCTCACTTGTCACTGCCTTTGGCTGAGGCTGGTGTCAGACCCCAGGAGGGCTCAGGTGAGACAAGAGCAGTGCCACACTCAGGAGAAGCCTAGTAAATAATTGCAAGGCTTTGCTCATTATTTCCCTGAGTAAGAGGCAAATGCTTAGGAATAAATTCTGAACATACCAGTCCAGGGAGGATAAAATATTACTTTAGACTGGGCTGGATTTATGGATACTGTTGTAATTATTAGCAATCTTGAATTCAAATTGCTGCTGAAGCCCTTGGGGATAGTTCTCGTTTGCTCAGAGGTTAACTAAAATGTACATTTAAAGATGACCTAGATAGCATGAAGCTGAAGTACAAAAATTTCCTGATATGATACAGAAAAATTGATCTAATGTTTTACTCAGAAGAAGTTAGAGTGAATTCATTATGCACAACCTTCTCGGTCACCTCATGACCATGCCTAACTATGACTAACACGTGTGCATTGCTTTGGGACCAACAGCATCTTTTTAAAAAATCTCCTCTCCACACTGGGAAGGAAGGCAGAATGTTACTTTTGAACTGGGACCCCTGATAGTGTCTGTGATCATGGGTTTCTAGGGTGACAGGCCAGGGGACATCATATAAGAATCAGAGGCAAAGTGGTATTTTTATCATAATGTGCAGCAGAGCTAGAATGGCAATGGGGGATTTAAAAGAGAAACCTGTGGTGGTATCTTAACCTTTCATGGGATCCCAAGGAATGAATTAGGTCAAAATAATAATAATAACAACATATGAATGTAAAACCCAACAGAGGCCTACACAAGTCACAGTGATGTCATTATGGCCACTCGCCCAATTCCCAAACTTGAGTCTACCCTCAAACCCACAGTTCTTTGAATATAGAGGAAGCCAGCCAGCCTTGAAGAAAGGCCTTTTGATATCACAAGCACATCCCATAAATCTCTCTCTCAGCCTTCTTCAGAAGTATACTTGACAATTTACCAAGGTAACTGCATACTTGTAAAAGGAAAATATCTGGATCTTTTGGGGATTATTTGCCCCTGACTCTGAAGTAACACAGTCCAGGATGTCACTATTTTATATGTGGCAGAATAGGGATGTATGAAGGTGAGATGACAACTGGATTTGGGGGGCTAATTCTGCTACTGTGGTACCTCTGGGTCTGGGAACCTATACTGTGGCTGTTTCCACGTTTCCTGCATATAGAGATGACTGAACGTGTAGGTTGGCTCCCTAACTCCATTGCACAATAAAGGGCCCAGGAAAACACCTCGAGCTTCCTGTCCTGATCCAAAGTAACACTGCACACTGGGGGCATTGCAGAGGCTGGCCCAGCACCACAGGTCTGAAACGTGTAAGGTGATATGGCAGTGGCTACTAGCTGTCCCCCCGTGGCTGTGCTCCCCTTTTTTCTCAAAGAAGTAATGTCTCCACATTTTAACTAGGAAAAGAGCCACTTGGAAAAAAGTTTACATTTTCCTGCCATACATATTGTACCTACATATGGCAATCTGATTAAGTGTTCGCCAACGGGATGTGAGTGAGCAATTTCTGGATCGTGCCATTATAATGAAGTGGCATGTCCACCCCTTCTCTCTTTCCCTTTATGCCAGCTGGAATGCACACCAGGACACCATGTGAGTGACAGTGTCAGGACAAGACAGAAGGAGTTCGGTCAGTGATGGTGCCACCATGCCAGCTCTACTCTGCTTACATAGGGACTTCCATTTAGTGAGAAATTTTCATCTTGTTTATGCCTGTGTCATTCTGGATCTCCTTCCAGCAAATGAATCATATGCTAACAAATACAGGTAGTGATTCCTGTCATATCCTCATAAAAAAACAGCAGCAGCAGCAACAACAAAAGCTTTCTTTGGTTTGTGCAGATGGCAGCTGGGTCTTGGAGAATGTCAGTGGGTAACTGTGAATTTAAACAAGTAATGCTTTTAAGTGCAGGTGCTATTCCATACGAGCTCTTTACTTGAGTAAGTCAACATAACCCTAATACCTGGTATTCAGTTATTGTTCTGACAAGTGTTTTGATTTTTCTTTACTCCAATAAGCAGAGAGCACCAGAAGAAGCTTGCTTTGACATATTCTATTTCTGGTTTATGCAGTAATTTAGACTTCAAGGACTTTGATCATCTTGTCCTTCTGCAGAACATCATGCTGGTCCACTCCATCAATGGCATTATGTTGATAGAGGTTGAATGTAGGATGTGACAGACTCTAGATGCATTGAAGAGACTGATGCATGCCAGAGGCTGGGAAGTAAATTCAAGGAAAATTTAGGAGTCTGACACCTGAGTAAAGATTCTGGGGATCCAATGGAGTGGGGCACATGGAGATAATTCTTTCAAAGTAAAAGGTGATCTCCTTCACTTTGCACCACCTACTGCAAGACTATTATGCAGATTGTTCATCCCCAAATTATTGAATTGGATTAAATAAATTGAACTGAAGAGAAAGAGAAGGTAAATAAAGTCAGAATTCTTATCCATTTTTAATCAAATGGGTGGTTTTGGGTGGTTATAAACAGCTTGGACAAATGATTTGAGATATGTGGGAGACAATGCTCTGCATAGTTTAATGAAACTGTATACAGTGTAGGCTAAGAAAGCCATCAGTGACTTGCAGTATGAAGAAAATGTACCATTTGCACAGTTAAAAGGTAACTTTAACAAATGTAGGATATGGAAGTCAAAGATGTAAAGAGGAAACCTGCTTGGTGAAATGAAATGAGAAACTAGACAAGCAGGATAAAATGAGAAGAAATATTCATACACAAGGTTTTTTTTAAAAGAAGTGAAAGGACCCTCACACTTTGCCTGTGGGAAGATAAAATGGTATAGCCACTATAGAAATAGTCGGTATTTCTCAAAAGCTTAAGGTTACCATATGGCCCAGCAATTCTACTCCTAGGTATATCCTCAGCAAAACAGAAAACATATGTTCACACACAAACTTTTACACAAATGTTCATCACATTATTCATAATACCCCGAAGGCAGAAACAACTCCCATTTCCATCACCTGATGCATGGATAAATAAGTGTGGTGTGTTTACACAACAGAATATTACTCAGTCATAAAAAGTAATAAGGAGCGATTGATGCTACAACATGGAAAACCTTGAAGACACTGTGCTAAATGAAAGAAGTCAGATGCAAAAGGGTATATGCTCTGTAATTCCATTTATGTAAAATGTCCAGAAGAGGCAAATCCATATAGACAGAGAGTAGATTAGTAGTTTCCAGAGGTTGGAAAGAAGGGAGGATGAGAAGTGACTTCTAATGGGTACAGGGCTTCTTTTTGGGTGATGTGATTATTTAGCAATTAGATAGAGGTGATGGTTGCACAACCTGTGAATATACTAAAAACTACCTAATTGTATACTTCAAAATTGTGAATTTTATGGGATGAAAGTTTTGTCTCAATTTAAAGAAGTGGAAAATACAATTGCAGTATCTCATTTCCTGCCTCATGTGATAACACCTGCTTCTGGTTTTCCTACTATCTGTCACTTTGGCTGCTCTTTATAAGTTACTATGAAGGTTTCTCTTCCGCTGTTCCTTTAATCTTGGTTTTCCTCAGGGTTCTCTCCTAGGCTTTCTTCTGTTTTCTCCTTACATAATCTCTGTTGGGTAGTAAGGCAGTCATTGCTTTAAAGAGTTTTGATATGCACAAAATTCATTTACTGTAGTTTAGTTAAATAACCCAGTCCCCCAATAACATGTTTCAAATTTCAGTTACACAGTATGTTAACTGTGAGTAATTGCATAAAATATAAACTTCACGGCTAGCTCTACAGATCCCTACATAAATAACAGATGTGCATCATAATCAGTGACCAACCACGTCACTTCTTTCAAAGCCTGTTGGTGACTGGCCATTGCACATCAGTCACTCAGTTCATGCACAGACAGCAAAGCTGTAGCTGGGCTGCCTCCTTGTCTCTCAGTGATAAACCCGGGGGATGTTTTATAAAAATAAACAGTGGAAAAAATGAAAGCTCAGCAAAGAAATTAAAAATGATACTGCAGAAGTGAAATTGGATGTGATTAGGAGATCTGAAAATGGAGACAGCAGCATAAAGCTGGGATGAGACCGGGGCTGCATGAGGCCACTGAACGAAAGATACTGAAAAAGTCTGATAAATCAAAAACAAAGTAAAGGGTCTTCAATCCTGTTTGGTTTAAGTTGCCCTTGGAACAAGAAGCTGCTAAAGACAGAAACGGAGCATTTACTTCTACTTTGGATTGAAGACTACAATGGAAAAGAATCCAATCAGTTTAACTAGCATTCAGGTCAACATTAGAGCTAGGTGCCGCACCGAAAAAAACCATCATTACAAGAAGACTGAAGAAGAACCTTTTATCACCAGTAAAGGCTTGTTTCATTGTTTCATAAATTGGCATGGCTTTGCAGAATTCAAATCAAATGCAAAGGGAGTAACAAGAGAAACAGCTAGCTGTGGGAATGAGGGCACGGTCATTGTTCAAGAGGCTCTAGACATGCAGCCACAGCAACTTCAGAAAGGGAGCATATTCACATAAATGAGGAAAGTGGTTGTAACAGAAAGAATGATGTCCTAGGAGAAGTGACCCTGGGGGGGGGGACCTTCAAATTAAAGGAAGTTTAATTGAAAGCGCAAAAGATAAAATGCTGATAGCTGATCCAAACTTAGTAAGAAGTACGACGATTTGCCAAGGCATAGAAAAAAGATGCCCACTCTGCGTCTTAAGTTATGTGACAAGAAGGCAAAGGCTATTCAGACTCCTCTTGATAAGTTTTGTACAAAGAAATAAAACACTTCATTTCTCAATGTTTCTAATGTTTTAAATTTCCATGAACTATATAAATATTACAAAACTATTTTTTTTTCATTTCCCCAAAATAAGAGAACTTTTAAATGTTTTGATAAAAACATTGTGAAGGTCACGGACCTATTGTAATTCCTCCCACTGATTATTAAGTTCCCTGCAGGGTTTCAGGTTGCAGGGTCATTTTTATGGTCCTGCACTACCATGCAAAGTGAGGACTGCCTATGTTCATTATGACACAGATACAGAAAACTCAACTCAATCTGGCTTAAAGGAAAAAGGCATATTTTTAGTCTACATACTTGAAATGTCCAGGGCAGGTCTTACTTCAGCCATGTCTGGATTCAAGCAGGATAAAAAGACCTTAGCTGTTCTTCATCTCAAATCGATGTTGCTTTTCTTCTCGCCTCTATGTGATGGCCCCCAGTGACAGTCACTCTCATGGAAGGAAGCTCTAGTGTCATATTTTCCCAGGTTCTAGTCCAATGGGATCCAGCAGAATAGGTCTTTTTTATCAGTAGCTCCTGTACAAGTCTTTAGGTCCCCGCTTATTTTACTTGCTTAGAGCTGCCACTCCTATACCCCAGTCACCATGGCCAGGCGTGTATGATCTTCTACTTGACTTAGACCTGGGTCTCGTATTCTATCCTTGGGGCCAGAGAGGGATCCCAACTCAAATCATATAGACTGCTGGTGAAGAAGTGCAAAATACTCAAAAGAAAACCAAGGGAAATGTGCTAGCAGACAAATCACAAATGCCCATGCACTACTCCTTGGATATTATCCATGACTATGGCTTTTATTATCCTCCATTTGAGAGTGGCTCTGAGATCTGTCTCCAGAAATTGTGACCTATATTCCCAATTCCTTGCTAGACAATTCCCCTTGGGTTCACTGCAAGCGCCTGAAAGTCAATGTGTCTGAAGGTGAACCCATTTCTCCTCATCCCAGCCCCAGCCAAATCTATGTCTCCTCGTTTTTCCCTATCCCAACACATCATCACTGTCCACCCCAGTTTTTCATGCTAAAAATATGGGACATGGCTTGACTCCCATTTCCAACACCATTTCTCCTGTCAGATGCTCTTTCTTCTTTACCACCTAGCTAGCTCCCACTTTTCCTCAAGGTCACAGAATAGACAGCACTTTCTCCCGGAAAATTTCTTTGATAAACTCCCTTTGCCACTTGAGAGTATTCCTACTATGTGTTCCCAAAACACTCTATCCTCACCCTTCACCCCACTCTCTAATTGTCTGCTTACTCACTGTATTTTTCTCTAGTCCTGTGCTGTCCAATACATGGCTGTTAAACACTGAAACATAACTAGTGTGACTGAAGAAAAGAATTCCTAATTTTATTTAATTTTAATAAATTTAAATTTTTAATGAATCATTTATTTTAAAATTATTACATATATGTGGAACAACTTGGACTTGTGTCTACTTTTTCAATTGTAAGTTTATTAAATCTAAATACAGGTTTAGTAAGATAAAAATTAAGCATCTGAATTGATATGTGCTGTAAGTATAAAATAGTCCCTGTATTTCAAAGACTTATACAAAATTTAAAATGTAATATATCTCATTAATAAATTTAAAAATGGATTACATGTTAAAATGATAATATTTTTATAGACTGGTTTAAATAAATTCTTAAAATTACTTTCACTTGTAATCCAATCACTTTTAATGTGGCTACCAGAAAATTTTAAATTATATATGTGGCTCACCTTATACTTCTATTGGACAGCACTGACCTCTACTGTAAGTTCTGTGGGAACAAGAATCATGACTGTCTTACGCACTTATTTAAAAAACTTGTAACATTTACCATGTGTCAGGTATTATTCTATGCATTACTTACAATTACAAGCATTAACGTTATAAATCCTTACTGCAACCTTTTCAGTATTATTAACATTTTACATATGAGGAAATTTGCACAGAGAGATTAAGTTAACTAGCTGAAGATCACAAAGCTGACCTTGTGGAGTTAGTCTGAGCCAGAATCCACACTCAATAATTTTGTTCTGTTGTCTTTTATTCATTCTTTTACTATAGTCGTCTACAGAAATAATTACTACCCAAATTTTCTGATTAATAGCAGTATGCATGTATTCTTTGTTAATTAATCAATCTATTATTCAATAAGCATTCATTGAATCCTTATGTGCCAGGTATTGTGCTATGTGGTAGGGACCCAGATGTGAATGAAAAAAAAGCTTTACTTTAAAGAAACTCTGTTTAGTGGTGATGACAATGGTATGAGACAATGATAATACAGAACTGTATTAAACAGGACAATTATACCCTACAAATATATTATCTGAGAACATGTAAAGGTGAGCCTCCCTCAGCCGAGAGATGAGTGATGCAACGGGAAGAGTGAGAGGGATCTTAAAGGATGAGTGGCAGTTAGCTAAACGTGGGGAGGTGGGAGTGCCTGGTGAAGCAAGTCCTAAGCAGGAGGGATCAGATGAGCGGAGGAAAGAAATAGTCTGGTGTTTGCCGCTGAAGTGGTTTAAGCTAAATGAATAAAAGTTTCAGATTTATTTCCATGAAAGATTACATTGGATAAAGTTGGAGAAGAGATTGGAAGTAACTATATTATAAAGCAGAGAAACAATGAAGAGTCTGTTGCTCTTGTCCTGAGTTTAGTTTATGCTAAAGTGAGGGCAGTTGTTAAGTAGACATATTTTAGAGCTATTTAAGGGACAGAGTAGACGCAGCTTGATGTTTGATTGGAAGGAGGATGGAGTTTGTTGCAGATGCTGTAAATTACTTAATCAATTTCTATTTTCATTTTCTTCTTGGTTTTTTTGAGGTGCTAACGTGCCCATTTTGGGTCAATGGATCTTGGTGGGGTAATCCAATCATAGTGATCCTGGTTCCCTGCTTTTTTCCTGGTTCCCTGCAGCTGGGGCAGTTCTGTGGCCTGTCTGACAAGCCATAAAGAGAAATCTTCTGGGAGGGTCTTCAGGGAAAGCTTTGTTTCCTTGTAGACTCATGGCCACTGCTGCCTTTTTCTGTTTTCTTTGAAAGAGAAAATGGTGCAGCTCTGTCTTGAACCCACTGGGGAATGCCAAGTGAATTGCAAAAATACTGCTAGGCATTTTAAAGTTATTGGAACAACACCACAGCCACCTACCTTGAACCTACTTGTTACGTGAGAAAAATAAAGCAATAGAATTTAAACTGCTGTTAATAAAGGATGTGTAAACTGAGTTGTCTACTACTTGTAGCTAAACACATGCCACTTTGATATTGGGTTAAATGAGAACTGTCAAGGCTTTTCACTGGTTTCCGACTTAAGCAATTGGGTAAATCATTCAGGAAAGCCTGAGGGTGGAGCAGGGTTAAAAGGAAATTTGTTGGATTAAAGGTTGTTTATGCCAAGTGTGATGAGTGTGGGTATATCCAAGTGACAAGTAGGCCATTCAATATACATGTTCAAAAATCAAGAGAGAGAGAGCTATGGACCAGAGACACAGACTTATGAATCATTAGAATTATTAGTGTGACAGATCATTTCGTCTAGGGAGATAAAGGTCTAATAAAATAAAAATATATTGCTTCTGAAATCATACATTTCAAGTAGAAATAATCTAATTCTCAGCCTTGCCCCAAGATATGTAGGGACCCAGGGTGCTGAAGCTGGTGTTACCTGGATGCCTGGTTTGATCCTGGAGTACGACATCACTTAAATACTGGATGAAAACATGTAAGAAAAGAATACTGCCAGTTGCAGTATCTTGATTAAGGTTCCCCAAAAGTAGGTCCTGAGACAAAAACCAAGTAGTTATTTAGATGTTATCTCAGGAAATAGGTAAGGGAATAGTGAAGTGATACAAGAAAATGAAGGACGTGAATCAAGGATATGTTATTGGGGAGTTACTGCCGTAGGTAACTGGAGCTTAAAACTGCTGGAGAAATCACAAGCCATTGTAGAATGTACATCTCAGACTTATTCCACTTGAATGCAAAGGAGCTGGGGCATATACACACCAACTTCCTTTATTTCCCCACCCAACTTCATTGAGGTATAATTGACAAAATTATAAGATATTTAAAGTTGTGTCCACTGATTTCTCAGTCACTGGTGAGGACTGCTCCCACGCACATGGGCAGAGCATGCTCTGTTATGAGATGCAGAGATGCCGACCAGCATGCACCATAACGGCAAGGTCCTATGGGCTATGGGTAGGGTATCAACAGCATCTGAGATGAAGCATAATCAAAGCCATGGGATACAAATGGGGGCAGCTAGAAAGCAGTAAGAACTGAAAGAGGAGAGGAGACAGAACCTAAGGGAATTTTCTGAGCTAAACAAGGCATCTGCCGTCACTCAAGAGCATTCCAGCAGTCTTGGGCATCAGCAAAAAGGGTTATAAAAGTGCTAAGCAGCCTTAAACATAAGTGCAATTTTAGTGGCATTTGAAGAGCAGCACCTGCTTTTACTACCAATTCTTAATTCTGAATAACCTAAAGATGTATTTTCCCCTCTAAAAAAAAAAGAAGAAAAAAAAACCCTTTAGAGAAAAACGAAATAAAGCAACAACAACAACAAAATACCCTGCCCACTAAGATACTTTGCTCCATCTGTTTCAATGGAAGGGGAATTTTTAATAAAATTCTCTGGAGACTTTGAAAAGTGAAAAGAAAATATTCATATTTCGTGGTGATAATTTGTCAGTGGGTGGCATCTTAGGTTGAATGCCAATACATTGATAATCTTGACTGTAAATGACCTTCCTATGCTATGAAAATGCTATGAAATCCCTGGAAGGACTAGTACATTGTGATGTGGATTATAAGGAGCCAAAGAAGTGCCACATCTGTAATCAGAAATGAAAATATCAGAGGGAAGGAGGGTATAGCTCAGTGGTAGTGTGCATGCCTAGCAAGCATGAGGTCCTGGGTTCAATCCCCAGTACTTCCAATAAAAAAAATAAATAAGAGAGTCTATATGCGGTCATATTTGCTTCTTACTGTGTTTGAACTTTCACCTTGTAGGAATCCAGAAGAGGACTGTGTAAAACGGCAGCTCATGTGCGCTGGTGAATTAGAATTCATCGGGCCCAAGTGACCCTGTTCTTTGTACAACGTGTCTATGGTCAGGGTCAAGCTTTCCTGATGACTTTTCAGAGGCTTTCCATGAATGAAAATGACCCCTGAATTTGACACAAGAACCAAGACTTGGTTAATCCAAGAATATTTTCTTCCAGAGAGACTATATTTGTTAGATCTGGTTATAAACCACAAAGAGATTTAACTGGCTGTTCTGGAACATTTTACATATTTCTTGTAATAGCCCATCTGTCATGGTGATGTTTGAAATGCCATTGTAGGATTACATGCTGCTGGCCCTTGCTCTGGCATAAAACCTGATGCATGTGGGACACAGTGTAAACACCGCAGTGAAAGACTTCTTTTTACGGAAAATCTCAGTTTCCTGTAGCACAATGCCCTGAGTGTCAAGGACACACAACCACTGTTTTTGTTGTTGTTGTTGTTGTTTTTAAGAAAGCAAATACAAAAACTCCTAGTTCATTCTCTCTGAATAACTTTTCCCAAATGGTGATGAGAACATAGCAAAATCATGCACAAGTTAAATAACTGTGATAAACAGCTTCTAGAAAGTTGTGACTCAAGTAAAAGCATTAGAATATGCATTGTTTCCAAGTAGAAACTGTCATAATTGAAAGAATTATTGAGCCAAACCTACTATAAACCTCCCAGTTTCCTGCTTAAAAAAATAAAAATAAAAAAACCAAAAAGCAAAAACACATAAAACAAACAAAACAACAAAACAAAAACACCAGAACAGCAAGACTGGCATTCAGCAGAGTCGGGAGCATAAGACTAAAGCCTCGCCTCTGCTCCTCCCGTTTGGGCCCCTCCAAAAACATCCTCAAGGGGTGAAAAGTTTGTTCTGAAAATATTTGCCGGAGAGCCTATCAGTTCCTCCCCACCTCCCCCAAATGATGCTGACTCAAGCCTCCTTTGAAAAAATCTAACTTAAAAAGCCTTTGAAATCTAACCTTTGAAAACTCTAATATTCACATTTTTACCTATTCATTCGGTGAGACTGACAAATTTACAGTTCAAAAGGAAAAAGAAGGAACTTAAGAAAGGAGAGGAAAGATGCAAGATAGGCATTTCTATAATTCATTTAAAGCATAAATCCTGGCCCAAAGTACTGTATTTGTGGAGGAGATGGGAGGAAAGAAAAGGACTCAACACCGCAGTGCTTCTGTTTTGCCTCTTCTACCCAGATACAATTTTAATCCCAGGACCTTTCCTAATTTACAGCTCACCCTCCCCTCCATGTCCCATCAGAGCCCATTCTCTCTTCAAATCTCTTCTATATTAAGGTATTAATCTATGTTAAAGCATTTATAACCACACCTCCAAGGTAACATGTTTGCCTTTCAACAGGAGACTTCTGGAAAAAATGCATTTTACCCAAGGAATAATTCAAGTGGTGGAAATTGTGAGTGGCACAGCAGGGCATTGAAAGAGATGCTTCTGGGGAGGCAAGTCTTTTCTGCAGGCAAGGAATTCGCCTCCGAACTTGGGGAATCCACTTCTCTAGCCAAGTCTGTTCCTGTCCCAGAGGGAGATTTGAACTCATTCCTCGAGGCTGCCTGCTGCAAGTTATTATGAGAAATAGCCCAGGAAAGGAATGATCAGGGTCTTACAATGTTGTCCTCACCAGCAAGAATACACAGGGAAGCCCAGGGACCACAGCCGATTGCATCTCCTATCAGTAATAAAACCTGCTTAATTTTGTTTAACCCGAAAATTCCCAACATGTTTGACCAGACTACCGCATTCAGTGGAACGTATTTTGAGGAAGTCAATTTCTATTTGTTCATGTTTTTGGACTCCACATGGGAGAAGTGGATCAGAGTGCTTCATGTTAGGTTCCTCTAAGGGTTAAAAAATTTTTTTTTCCTGATCAAGGTATAGGAGAATCACTTCTACCGGATGGAAATGGCTGTAGATTCTCCTATTATTAATTATAGTCTCAGTTTCATCATTTAGGTTTCTTTTGAGCAGAATCTCCTCTGGAATTTTAAGGAACACGTCTTTTCCAGAAGATCTATTCCATTAAGCTTGGTCTTCATCTTCCTGTTAATTTGAAGAATCTCTGAAAATAGATCCCCTTTAACAAATTTTAAAGATCAGTCCTTTGGAGAAGGACTTTTATAGCTTAGTTTACATAAATGTGTTCATTCCTTGGCCACTTTTTTTATTCTTTCTTCTGAATACCTATGCACTTTCACCTTTATCTTTCCTAAGTATGGAAACTTCTTTTGGAAGTTGTCTTTTCTAGTTCCACATCTCTCTTTCCCCTCCATTTCTGCTGGTCTGGATACCTATTTTAATTAAATTATCATGTGAACTTTCATTTTCTTTTCTGTTGAACTTCACTCCAGGAGTATGCAATTGATAATTGCTGTTCTCTGGTTTCTTTTCTTGAACTTTATCTTGACCATTTACAGCCTAATTTTCATCCAAATCTTCACCATTGTTAGAACGCCTAATTAAACAGCAGCCTCTTCAGCCCCCTTTTCTCATTGTACCCATGTGATTTCCTTTCCGGTTTTTTTTGTTTGTTTGTTTGTTTGTTTTTTTGGCAAGTCCCTTGCTATTTTGTAATGGAGAAAATAGGCTTTTTCATATTTTTGAGCTTATATTCTCAAATACAGCATTAGATTTTCTCCTTTTGTCTTTAATTAACTAGAATCTTTATTTTCCATCAAAAATTCAAATTTTGGTAAAAGCTATTTTCTTTCACTCTGATTTTGTGTTAAAAATGACCATTCTCAGTTTTCTCTGTAACAGTATTTCACATATTCTTACAGAAACTGTGCTTAACTGCAGTTGCATTAAGATATCCCCTTGAAATTAGAGGGTGGTGAGGATCTGTTTGCGCATCTCATAACTCTGAAAATGAAAGTTGAATCAAACATCCATGATAAATAATTAGCCATGAACCAGCCTTACATATCGTGAGAATGAATGTTGTTTTCCTGGAGTTGCTGGTCATTGCAAGGTGTTGAAATTTCACAAAATGACTCTCTACCCATATTACAGTCATTGAACCTGATTCTATTTGCCATCTTCTGCTCAGGAAATTGGGCTCCATCTAACTGCACAGCTGGTTTGGCTTTAGAAAACTCACTTTTCTACCCAAATGATCAGGCTGGCTGTACAGCCAGACAAATCCATGGGTTTCAATATACAAATCTTCAGCGAGTGCCCCAGTGATGTAAGGGAATCAAAGCTTTTCATTCAGTGTCTCACCAGTTAACAGAAAGATAAGGAACCATCATCCCAGAAGCTGCTCAGGAGGAGATGTTTTTAACAAGACTGGTGGCTCTGGCCTCACGCTGATTGTTCTAGTTTTCAGGAAATGTATTATTAGGAAACAACTGAAACATAAAGGACCTCAGTAAATTTCTACTTTTATGTTTTCATGGGAAGATTTATTTTTAGTTCTGTCTTCTCTATCCCCCTGCAAAAAGACATACTAGTTCTGAAAATAGGAAGCTAAAGGAATTGGGAAGAGGGAAGATTTCCTAGAAGAAGATAAAATTCTCCCCACCTATAAACTAGAATGACTTAGTCCCCAAAAGGGTGAGAAGACTTAAGTTTATGAAATCACGAGAGTGGGTCTAGGATGGACAGTTGCACTGACTTTCTGTGAGGCGTAACTCCAGGTGCTGGAGACATAGTAAGGAACCAGAGAGACAAAGTCCCTGTCCTCCTGGAGCTCACGGTCTAGTGGAGGAGATGGAAAATAGGCCATGGAAGTATATGAGACAGGGATAAGAGCTGAGGAGAGCAATAGAGCAGGGAGGGGGATTGGAATGATAGGGGGATGTGTAATAGATCAAGCGGTCAAGGAGGACGCCACTGAGAATGTGGCATTTGAATAAAAATCTGAAGCAGGTGAAGAAGAGAGTCACATAGAAAAGTGGAGGAAGTGTATTCGAGGAAGAGGGAACAGCAAGTGTGAAAGCCTCGAGGCAGGATCTTGTCTGCAAAGTTAAAGGAACAACAAAAAGTCCAAGCTAGAGGAAGCAAGCAGAGGAACAAGCAAGGAGGTCAAAGCAAAGAAATGAGGGAGGACTGCAGGTAAGTGGAAGGTGAGCTGAAGGAGGTGGATGATGAAAGGCCTTATAGCCATTGTAAGAACGTTGCTTAATTTTATATATATACACATATATATATGTATGTATATATATTTATATATATATACAATTCTCTACATATATGACTGAACTTTATACACACACACACACACACACACACACACACATATATAAAACTAAAATTTTTGGAGCCTAAATAGTTTTATTTAGAAACAGATAGGTACCTGTTTGCATTATGGAATGTAAAACTGGGTTTACATTCTATAAAAAATAATCAGTATTCAAATTAAAGAGAGTTAGCATTCACAAGACACACAATGTGGGTGTGTAACTACTGTCCACCAGCCTCAGGCTTGATTTAAACCAGAAAAAACCCCACAAAACTCCAGGGGGCTCACCAGATATTAGAGCACAGTGCTTACTGATGAGCCCCCAGCACCCAGAAGTTGCCCTCTTAGGAGATGAAGGTTTGCTTTCTAAGTGCGTGACTTTATCATAAGGCCTGGGTTATCTGTACCTAGTGAGCTGAGAGGCTCTCTTGCCACACGATTCATGATGTGCCCTCTCCAAGCCAGGGCTGGTGGCATTATTAATTATCTCTGGTCACTATGCTGTACATCAGAAACTCACACAACCTTGTAAATCAACTATACTTCAATTTAAAAAAGAGAATGTTGCTTAAAGACAGACGCTGTTCCTGCTTTCTTCAGTTTATAATCTAACAGGGAGAAAATACAGGGGTAATTATGATAAAATTAGATAACTATTAAAGGTAGGAATCTGTATGGGTCTCTTCCATGAGGAAAGGGTGTTTATGTGGAGACCTACATGATGAGGACAAGCTAGATGGATGGAGGTGGTGATGGCTCTGGGAGTGGTGAGATGTAATGGTTGCTGGGGGCACAAGCAGGAGCAGCAGGAATACAGAACATTCCAGGAAAACGATCTATTATGACTAAAGCAGAAGAATTTGTGGGACAGTATTGCAGGATGAAGCTGGGGGCAACTAGATTATAAAAAATGTAGGCTGTATAAGAGTTTAGATTTCACCTGCGAGCACTAGGGAGCTATGGAAGACTGTTAACAGGGAGATTGCATGATTGGGTCTGTCTTTTGGAAGATCACTCCAGATGAAGAGCCGAGAGCAGACTGAGAAGAGCAAGCTGGGGAAAAGGGGGAATGGACACCCATTCTTGCAGTGGCACAGGGAGGAGGTGATAGTGCTGGGAGACATCACTGGTAAAAGAAGAGAGAAACATGGACACCCTTGAAAGACATTTATGGACTTTCTAGAATAGGTAGGGCTGGGTGATTGACTGGATGCAGCGTGGCTAGCGGGGAAGTTTAAAGCAGAGAGAAAGAGCAAAGATGCCATTCAAGTTTCTGGCTCCAGCAACTTGATAGATGATGGTGCCAGTGACAGCAAATAGAAGACAAAAGAGAAGGAACAAGGTCAGAGATGGACTGTGGCTTTCATAGCACGCCACTGATCTAACCCAGATAGCATCTGCTGTATTTTCCGTGTAACTCCTTTTCCTAATTGAAAATTTAGAGATCATCTAATCAGATTATTCCTTGGGTGACTTAGATTAATCTTTATACTTCACTACAGGAATATCATTTCAAGGTAGCATTTCCCACAGGTCTTTCTGTAAATCTGTGCAGCTATTAGCAACTTGGTTTAAGAAAGAATCGTGAAATCATACAGGTCGTAACATAGCTAAGCATGTGGCGCCATCTTCAGGACAGCTTGTTAAAAGGTTATAAACCAACCAGACTGAAAGGTGAGTTTCTGCCAACAGAACGATTTTTTATGGAGAGAGTAAGACTCCATCTTATTTGGTAATAAGAAACTGAAAAAAATGTTTCTACCAACTCCAACTGTGTGACCAAATTCTTGTCTTCTCGAGAATCATAGTTCATACCAGGATCCAGGAAAGAAAGCAGCCGATATTCCTTTGGAATCATTCCAGTCTGAAAGTGTGTGTGAGCTGGACAATGAGCTTTGCTCTGGAAAAGCCCAGAAGAGGGAAGCAGCATCATTTGAAGTTTTCCACCTTAGTGCCCAGATTCTCTGGGGCTTTTCCAATTTCATGTCATATATGTATCTTTTTAACTGAAGTATAGTCAATTTACAATGTTGTGTTAATTTCTGGTTCATGTCTTATATTTAGGTTCTTTACTAGGTGTCTCATTAAACGTATAACCAAGTGGAATTTAATTCTTAACACATTTGTAGCAGTGACAGTTCGTGTGAATATAAAAATTAGAAAAAAACTGTCAGTCTTTGCACCTAACATTTTAGTTCAGGAAATGTAGTATCATAGAATTATATAATCTCCACTTTAAAAATAAGAGGTTGTAAATAAGAATCCAATATTGTATCCATAGTTAAGCACAACAAGGAAGAATAATATAGTTCACAAGATGACTTTTATTTTTAAAATCCTCCCAGCCTTTAATTATTCTATTTGAAGAAACTCCACCATTTCTTTTTGCAGGGTTTGGATATGAAAATGTGTATATGTGTTTATCAGAATGTATCTGCCACCTTCATGTACAGGATGTAATGATTAACCTACACTGAGCATTTAGCACAGTCTCGTGAATAACTGGGAGATAAATAGCTTGGCTTCTCTGTGGAGGCAAATGGTTTCTCCCATCTTGTGGTACCCTGCCCGCAAATGGGCTTTCTTCCTAGACTGCTCTCATTAAAGATGCATTTTAAGTCCCAGAGTTCCTGTTCATCTTAAAAAGAGACAACACATTGATCTGAATTCCATTTCTAAATCAATGGGGGCCAGTCTACCCCATCTATAACTGGTTTGGGTTTCTTGGGGTTCAAATTAGGCTTATGGGGGATGAGGAGAAGAGTGGGACGCACAGAACGTGTGGCCAATAATAGTATCGAATAGCATTTTGCATTTACAATGTGCTGAGTGCTTTTACATGGATTATTTCATTTAATCCTCATTACCTGTGCATACTTTTTTTTTATGAGTGGGTACTTTCATTATCTATGTTCTACGAATCAGGATACTAAAGCCTAGAGAATTGAAAATCATTTGCCCAAGGCTCATGCTTACTTTTTAGTAAAGCTATAGAAATAAATTCTAATCTAGGCGTTCTTTCTTGAGAGCCAACTAGCTTGACCAAAACCCCATACTACTACCCCTTAAAGCGAAAACATTTCCCCAAAAGGAAAATAGCTCTAATCAAGAGCCAAGCTAATAGTCTGAGCAAAACACTCAGGGAGCAGAAGGGTGGGAATTGAGGGCAAGGGCAGAGCCTGGAGTGATCCCCTGAGGTACAGAAGTTCCTCTTGCCTGAGAGGCCAGCAGGCTAGTCAATGGGACAACGCTGAACAGCGTGGCAGCACCAGCTACGAGGACAAGCATGGGGTGTGGAGTCTGAAGCCCTGGTTCCAGGCTGAACGCTGCCACTTACTGTGTGACTTGAGGCAATTCATTTAAATTATTAGATCTTGAATTTACTCAGCTGAAAAACAGCAGTAATGGCTAGCAAATAGGAATGCTGGGATGTGAAAGACACAGTATGTGTGAAACGTTGGATGCTATAATATGACTGAGCGCCTTGTATGTGCTAGACATTGGGAATAGAAAGTTAAAGAAAAACCCTTGCTCTCAAGGCGTTCACCATCTAATGCTATGTAAATATTGGCTATCTTTCATATTGTGAGCCTCCCCTTCTTTCTAACTACCTCTCCATTTTACCTCTCTGTTTGGATATTGTCTTGGTTTGTGTTTCCTCAGAAGCAGACCCTGAGACAATGAGTTAAGTGTAAAAGGTTTATCTGGAGGTGCAAGGAAACACAGGAAAGGTGTGGAAAGTGATACAGGAGAGGGAAGAGCATCAAGATTGGGAGTCAGCTACCATCTGGAGTCATTCTGGAAAATGCTGCAAAACTCACAGCTCAGAGGTAATTTTACCCCAACTTTCAACAATTATTGGTTGAAGATTCTTTTTTAGCGGGTGTTAATTTTTTGGCACCTGCCAGGGGTATAGGCAGAGTGTCTCACAGAAGGTTCAAGAAAAGGTCTTGGACAAAGAAATGGAGATTCTGGCAGTTGGAAGATGGCAGAGGCACACTCAAGTCTTAGAGCCAAGGATGTGGGCAGGGCACTGACGGCATCTACAAAAGTTGGTCTGTTGTGTCTGAGGATGCCTGGGTGGGCTCATTCTCTTCCAGCACCCAAGGCAAAGCCAAGAGAGAGGATTCTTTCAACATTTACCTCTGTAGAGGAAGGGGAGGACATGGCTAAAGGTATGCTAACACTTTCTAAAGGCAGCATTGACCTTGAACTATTGTGCTTTTTCAGAAATTTGGCAGAACTGTGTAGGTCAATAGAACTATTGCTCCACTGTTGAACTTTCTGCGATGATGGAAATATTCTCTATCTGCACTGTCCAGTCCAGTGGTCAACAGTCACATGTGGGCTATGGAGCACCTGAAATGTGGTGTGTGTGACTAAAGAACTACATTTTTACTTTTATTTAATTAATTTGAATCATCACAATGGGCTAGTGGCTACCATATTAGACAATGTAACTTTGGAGCAGTTCAATTATGTTTTATTATTCATAAGAAATTGTTCAGCAATCAGCCCAATAATTTTCTTCATTAAGGACAGAGATAAATCAAAGATGTTACATGGCTTAGTGCTAAAATCAATATTAAGTTGGACTTGAGGCACAACTGATTATCACCAACTTAACAGAAAATTCTGGGACATGGGAATAAATGTGAAATCTTATTATTTGTTACAAAAATGTATTATAAAAAGTTTAATGGTCAAATTTCTAAAATTTGACAGAACAGTACAGAAAAAATAGTATCTCAGCAGCTCTAGTGCATATGATGACTCTAGGTGCATGACGACTGAAAAGAAAGGTATTCGAGGGTACATGATTTTTCTTTATAATTTTTCTTCATATCTCACTAATTATATCTTATTTATAGTTCTACAAACATTTATGGACTCAAATTTAACACAGCATACTTTAAAAAATTAGCTAATACATCCTCTCTTATAAGTCAGATTAATTATGATCTATTTTCCCCTTTAACTATTTGAAAGTTTTTACTAATTGTTTTCATAAATATTAGTAGCTTCCAGAATCAACATTTTTATTGTTGGTGGCAGCTTTTCTCCTTTAATATGTGTTGCTGCCATGTGTTCAGTCCATGTGGAACTGGGATCAAGGGTCGATGTTAGCCTGGAGGTCGCATTGGTTCACATGTGATTTTTCCCAGTGCGTTGGTGCTTTGGAGCATTGAGTCACAGCAGCTGAATGCAAAGTACGCTGAGACAGCTGAACACTGGGCTGGGCTGCACTCCGCCAGCTCATCTGCGGGCCTCCTCCTGGCACCATCTGGCCGCATGCTCTCCCGGAGGTGCCTGTGGTGTGGTTCTCCCTGAACTTTGTGCTCTTTTCTCCACTACTCAGCAGCCCCACCCCTTCTACAAGCTACCTTTATTATTATTATTATTATTATTATCATCATCATCATTATTATTTTAATTGAGTTATAGTCATTTTAGAATGTTGTGTCAAATTCCAGCGTAGAGCACAATTTTTCAGTCATACATGATACAAACTACCTTTAGTTGTGTGTGTGTATGTGTGTGCGCATGTGCATGTGTGTGCTTTTGTAATGCAAGGACCTACTTATATACCACTATTATTTATTAGCTATGTAATAGTTTTTTAAAAACTATGCTGTGTTTTTATTAGAAATACTATTCTTTTTGTGAGCTCACCATTCTAAAGTTTTGTGTTTTCAGTGGAGATTGCGTATGTTTTGAATGGCTTGACCCAGATACTAATTTGCCCATAAACTCTATTCTGTTTAGCGTGTGATTTTACAGATCTGAGTAGGCTTTTCTTTTTTCAGGACTACACATGTTGCATTAAGGCAAAGCCACCTGTACATTGATTTTTCAATTGACTGAGACAATAGCTACAACCACCACAAACCCATTAAGAGATCTGGACTCCAAATTGCTTCTAGAATGATTACCTATGTTTGAAAGTGAGTATTCACATATGAACAATAATCCAAACAATCTGCTTTGTTGCCTTGTTGATATTACTGATTTTGCTAAACCAACAATATATGATGGCAACTTTGTGACAATCACTGGTCACACACAAGTCCTGGATGGCCAGAAATGACAGTAAAGGTGGTTATTTGATCTTCCAAAGACAAAAGAAAGCACGGGTTTTGGCTGAAAAGCTAGACCAAAAATAAAGTTCCATGTCTATATTAGAGAGAAGAAATGTTGTCTCTTCGGCAAGTGGTGTTGGGAAAACTGGACAGCAGCATGTAAATCAATGAAGTTAGAACACTCCCTCACATCATACACAAAAATAAACTCAAAATGGTTTAAAGACTTAAATATAAGACAAGACAGGATAAATCTCCTAGAAGAAAACATAGGCAAAAATTCTCTGACATAAATCTTAGCCATATTCTCCTAGGGCAGTCTACCCAGGCAATAGAAATAAGAGCAAAAATTAACAAACAGGACCTAATTAAACTTACAAGCTTTTGCACAGCAAAGGAAACCACAAGCAAAACAAAAAGACAGCCTATGGAATGGGAGAAAATCATTGCAAATGATGTGACTGACAAAGGCTTAATTTCCAGAATATATAAACAGCTCATACAACTTAATAATAAAAAACAAACAACCCAATCCAAAAATGAGCAGAAGACCTAAACAAGCAATTCTCCAATAAAGACATACAAATGGCCAACAGGCACATGAAAAAATGCTCAATGTCCCTAGTTATCAGAGAAGAGCAAATCAAAACTACAATGAAGTATCACCTCATACCAGTCAGAATGGCCATCGTTCAAAAGTCCACAAACAACAAATGCTGGAAAGGCTGTAGAGAAAAGGGAACCCTCCTACACTGTTGGTGGGAATGTAGTTTGCTGCAGCCATTATGGAAAACAGTATGGCGATTCCTCAAAAGACTAAAAATAGACTTACCATATGATCCAGCAATCCCACTTCTGGGCATATATCCAGAGGGAACCTTAATTCAAAAAGATACATACACCCCAATGTTCATAGTGGCACTATTTACAATAGCTAAGACATGGAAACAACCTAAATGTCCATCAACAGATGACTAGATATACATATACAATGGAATACTACTCAGCAGTAATAAATAGTAAAATAATGCCATTTGCAGCAAAATGGATGGAACTGGAGATTGTCATTCTAAGTGAAGTAAGCTATAAAGAGAAAGAAAAATACCATATAATATCACTTATATGTGGAATCTTAAAAAAAAAAAGACAAACGAACTTATTTGCAGAACAGAAACAGACTCAAAGACATAAAAACAAACACAGTTATCGGGGGGAAGGGGATGGGAAGAGATATATCTGGGCATTTGAGATTTGCAAATGTTAGCCACTATATACAAAAATAGACTTAAAAAAACCAAGTTTATTCTGTCTAGCACAGGGAACTATATTCAATATCTTGCAATAACCTTTAATGAAAAAGAATATGAAAATGAATATATGTATGTATATGTACGACTGGGACACTGTGCTGTGCACCAGAAATTGATACATTGTAACTGATTATACTTCAATAAAAAAGAAAGAAAAAATGTCCATTAACCTATATAAATCATACACATAATTTCTTTGAGATTCTAGTGTGTGTGTGCTCTTCAGGCCCTAAAAAAGTCTGAAGAACATGGCACATTTCTTTCTAGCCTCATCTCTTTTTTGACCCAATATACTGCCCCTTCTTAGCATGTGTGGAGGCAAAGAGTTCATGAATGTCATGTCTGTATTCTGGAGTTAGAGTGCTTCTCTCCCAAGTAAAGAAGTCAACTACCAAGGGATACTTATGGAGAAGTTGTTCCCTATGTGTGTGTTTGTAGAAAGAGAGTATAAAGATCAATTTACATATACCCACCCCAGTTTAGTGCCTTTAAAGGATTTGTTATTCAAAGAAAGCTATAATAAAGTACATCTCTTAAAATATATGTGCGTTAATTTGAGTTATACACTTTTACCTGCCTCCATCAAATCTGGAGCTTCTCACTGCCAGTATAACCCAAGAGTGTTGCCCAGTGACAAACAGAAGAGTCCAAGACATACTCAAAGCTTAATGCAAAATGTTTTCCAGGTTGGCATTCACTGCCCCAAGTGCCTCCTACAGATCAGGTGTTTAGGGCGTGTGCTCCGTGTTATTGGGTTGTTGGGAAGGCAGGTTCAGTGCTAGACTCTCTGGGCTCAAGGCTAGATTATATTACTTCCTTGTTGTGTGATCTTGGTAAATTACCTAGTATCTTTGCTTCAATTTTCTCACTTTTAAAAGCAGGGATAATATAATTCCAATATGGGGTTACTGGGAGGATTCAATGTAATATATGTAAAGTTATCAACATAATGCCTGGCACATAATAAGTGTTTGATGCATATTCGTCTTCATGATGTTGTTTTGAGTGGTTTTTGTTTCCAAATTATAAGTAAAATCATCACTGCAAAATAGTTAGCATTGCAAGGAGGCTTCCAGCTGAAAAAGCATCGAAGGCTTTTACCATTGGAGAAGTGAGGTTATCAGTCTCACTGAAAAGGGCTAACTGGTGACCAGAATGGGTTGCCTGCTTCTCCTCTGAAGCAGAGTGTCTGACCCTACAGACAAGAAGACGTGACACATTACTGAGCAAGAATTCTTGATCAACAGAACACGGGAAATAAGGCAACTAATGGCTGGAGACTAATGTCTAATATGAAATTGGATATTGCCAGGGACTTTAGGTCTATCTCATGACCAAGCACTTTCATGTTCTTTTTTCCATAACTGATCTTCTGTACATATACATTTAGTACACTGTAAAGAAATATGGTGCCTATGACCACAGGTTGAGAAGCCGTGAAGGTTATAATCAAGAGTACAGGCTCTCGCTTCATATTTTCTGTCTCTTCCACAAGCCAGCTGTGTGACTTTGTCAGGTTGCCAAACACCATGGGTGTTAGTTTTCTTATCCGTATAATGGAGACAGTAATAATACTTACCAGATAGGTTTGTTATGAAGACTATACAATTTAATTAACATAAAATACTTATATAGGGTCTTTTTTTTTTTTTTTGGTGGGGTGGGGGGAAGCAATTAGGTTTTTTTTTTTTTTTTAACAGAGTTACTGGGGATTGAACCCAGGACCTTGTGCATGCTAAGCATGAGCTCTACCACTGAGCTATAAAACCCTCCCCGCCACATAGGTCTTGTGTATAAAATAAGTACTCAATAAATGACAGCTATTATTTATTTAAATTTGTTAACTATTTAAGGACAATCCACCATTTTACAGAAAAGTAAGCATCACCTATATCCAGAAATCCTGCTCTGAGTAAAAAAGAATGGAAATGGCAATAAGGATGGAGAGGAAAGGCAAGCTTCTGTTTCCATTTAGTTGGAGGAAGCTCACTGGGGAAGAATCTCTGTAGCTTTGAAAGAGAGAAGGTATATAACTTGGTGGCCTCGGCAGTGGCAAAGTAGAGAGAGAGAGAGAAGAATGCACAGTTGAGAAGGGAGATCATGAATGAAATAAAGGGTGATTAGGTTTACTTTTGTGGAAAAGAAGGCTGGATAGTGGGCAGAGAAAAATAATGAGCTGGATGTTGCTGGCCTATTACAAGAATACCATTAAGACCATTAATTACAATAATAATTGCTGCTATAATACAAAAACACTAAACTGCCAGTGACAACACAAAAGAAGTCTTTCTTGCTCATGTCACAGTCCAGCGAGGTAGTTCCTGGTTGGGCAGCTCTTCTCTAGTGCTGTTTGGGGTTTCAATCCCCTGTTGTCTGTGGATCCACTATCTTTAACATGTGGATCCCAAGGGTCACCCTTCAGGGATCTCAGTTCCAACCAACTGGAAAGGGAAATCATGTGGAATTGGAGGTAGGAGGTTTTTATGGGCCAGGCTTGGAAGTGGTGCTGATTTTGGCCAACATTGCACTAGCCAGAATTCAGTCTCAGGGCCAAACCTACATCTAACTGTGTGCTTAACAGGAAAGGACATGGGTTTTGAAACTCATCACAGACTCTGTCTCAGACACTCTCATGCAAAATGACCCATGTCACCCTTCTTAATACAAATCAATGCAAATTCATAACTTACCTGGGAACAAGAGAAAACTGAATTATACCTGGAGATTCAGGGACAAATGAAATGAATCTATCTCATGACTACAAAATAAAAATCTATAGTATAACTGAATCACTGTGCTGTACACCAGAAACTAACACAACACTGTAAATCAACTATACTTCATTATTTCAGGAAAACAAAAACAAAAAAACTATACTTCAATTAAAAAAAAGTATGGATTAATTTTTATGCAAATCAAAATCTCCTTCTCTAGAAATCCCTTCCGTGATTACTTTATAAGAACAATAGCCAGGCTGAGTTCTTAATCTGTGTGAGGCACTGTGCTAAGAGCTGCGTGTGCGTGTGTGTGTGTGTATTGATATAGATATGGATATGGATATAGATAGATAGACATAAAATCCAATTTATTTACCTTTACCATACTACTGGGTAGTAGGAACTATCATTTCTACATTATAGATTAAGAAACTGAATCCCAAAAATTGTCCTGATTTGCCCAAGATCACAAAGATAGAAAGTGTAGGACAAAGATTAAAACATAGGTTTTACTACTAAATCTGTCAAACTCTACTGCCTCCTGTGACTTCTGTTCACACCTTAATTCAGAATTCCTTGCAGGCACTCATTTTGTGCTCCTATATGGCTCTCTGTAAATTTTGTTGTATATGTTGACTTGTAAGTTGTATCAGTTAATTTTGCTGCATTACAAATAGTTCCCCAATGTAGGGGGATTACAACGAGAATAACTTGCTCTTTCACATGATTCTGTAGGTTGTAGATGGTTTTTTGGTTCCACTTGGTATTTGCTGGAGTCACTCAGGAAGCTGCACTCAACTGGTGGTTGGGGTGGCCAGAAGGTCTAAGAACGCTTTTCTCACATGCCTGGGTCCCTGTGCTGTCAGCTATAGTACGCCAATTCTCCTTCATATGGCCTCACTCTCAATGTTTTCTCTGGGACCAGGACCTGGTCTCTAGGACTAGGACCACTTCACATGGCCTCTTTCTAGAGGGATAGACTGTACTTTCTTACAGTATGGGGGCTGTCTTCCTAAAGGAAGAAAGCAGAGGCTCCCAGTCCTCTTAAGGATGAGCTTAGAACTGGCTTAGCATCACCTTGCCACACTCTGTTGGCAAAAGAAGCCATGAGACTTGTCCAGATTAAAGGAGTGAGGAAAGAGAGTTTACTCCTTGATGGGAAGAGCAACAGAGAATTTGTGGCCATCTGTAATCCACCACTCTGTATTCTTCATGTGGGTGTGTGGCACTGACATCCCAGTGAAACCCCTCAAGGCAAGATCTAGGTCTTCTTGACCTTGCAATTGCTTTTAGCATCTAGAACTATGCTCTGCATACGATGCGTTTCAAAAATGTCAATGTACTGACAGTAGAAAAATCATACCCTATAAAAATTTCAGTAGGAGAAAAAGCATCCCAGAACACTCGTAACAGAACACAAATCCTCAGGGCATCATAGGCTCCCCACCAGTGAAATTTGTTAAGTACCTATTTCCAACCATTTTCTTACCAGAGAAACTTTGGAAATGCACTGACATTTCTTTCCAAGTTTTCTGTTTCTGTGCTCACCTAATTTCAGATGCTCACCCACCTGTCTGAGCTGAAATACGGAGCCTTTCTGCTGATTCGTGTCTAAAAGCCGTGACAAACGGTACATTTGGAATTGAAGGCAAATGGTGATTTAACATTGTTCAACCAATTAACAATTGTATAAAACAATTCTGCTAAAATAAGATCTCTGTTCTTTTTTGGTGGGAGGGGACTGTCTTTTAGAAGAAAATGACATTGCCTCAGGCATTACATAAACAACAACTTGATTCTCTCACCACCTATTTTGAAGCATAGGTGCTATGGGACTCACCCTAGGCACACAGTGGGGCAACGCCACGTACTTGTTCACTACTTTATAAGGGGTTCTGCTAGGTAAGCTGTGTGCACGTGTGCTCACACACACATCTGCATAAGCCAATAAATAAGTTGAAAAATAAAAAGAAGATAAAATTGTACAAGCATAAAAGAATGAGACTGAATGGAAATCAGCTGTTAGGTGATCTTTTCAGTAAAACAGGGATGGCTCTAAGGAAGGTGAAATAGCTCAGATAAATTTACCCTACCTTTCTTCGTATTCAGTATCCTGAAGCAGACAATTGTGTGTTTGCTGTACTGAAAGTAACATCTTTTTCTTCCATGTAGGCCTCTTTCTCTGCCAAGATCCCTGTAAGCAGAAAATGACAAAAATTTATGAGGGTTACATCTAAAAGCAAAAGCCTGGGGCATATTGTTGGAAAGATAAAGACTGTTCATTTGGGAGTTCTCGGTTCCTTTATTACCTGAGAAAAGATGGAGTAGTAATTGACATGTGGTTCTTGACAGATGTTGACAAGGTAAAAACATGTAACTGAGCCCCTTGGAGTTTTTGCGAAGGGTGATTATGATGCTTGTCTCCATGTTCTGTAACCTCAAGAGTACAATCAAATTTCCCCCCTTACCCTAAGTGCCAAGCAGACATCCATGCAGATGTTATAGGGCTCTATCAGCATCTGGCCAAAGAACAGAATTCTCTTATCTCACATCAAAGGCATACACAACAGAGACCACTGAATGTGGAGTGAGTGCTTTGATATATTATATTGTTAATCTCTCTTGAAATAGATTGATTGCTATGGAAAAAGAATTCACCAAAATTTTTTCCTTTTCAACTATCAGTTCTTGCATGTGGGCATGCACCGTAACATTAAACAATCTGTTGTTTTGCTCCAAAATTGTATCCATATTTTGTTTGATAAGATAATAGGATGATAGGAATACTAACAAATATGCTATTAGAATAGCCTTGCATAAGAATAAGAATTAGATTTAGATAGGAAATATTTTCTCCATATTTGCCAAACACCCAGATGAAAAGTTGAAAGACTGTCAATCGTGCAGATGTTCTACAGATCCAGATGTCATGTAGAGAGGATATCTGGCAACAAATAAAACTTTCCTTTTTCATCCTAGTTTCATTTTGTACAAAATTATAGGATAATGGAAATCACAAGCCTATTTAAGTTTTTAGAAATGAAAGTGGAACAAAATCTAAGAATACTGTTTTTATGTTTCTTTTAAGTATGTCTGCAGTCATAAACTGAGAATTCCTAGGGTCTTAATGAAAGAGAATGGTTCATGATAAGCAAAATATACTGACCTAATTTCAGAACACCCTGCATTCTTTTCTCACTTTATATTCCTCCACACTTTAAGAATCTGGCTAAATAATAATTTGAGATTTGTTTGTTTTCTGCTTATATTTTGCAGTTCCCCCTCTCCAATATTCACTCCAGCTGCAGGTTCTGTGGTTTGTTAGTAGAGAGGGGGTGCATATCAGAGGGAAAAGTAAAATAGCTCTAAAGCTTCTTAAATTTGGTTTCCAAAAGCTTAACCTTCAAAGGAGTCCAGTTAATACACAGAGATAAAGACATGTGCTCTTTTTTCCACACTCAAGTCTGTGGGATAACACACACACTGAAACTGAACAGCGCACTGAGACAATATGCTATCACAATTGGGTCAGTCAGCTTAGGTGGGCTTAGGTGGGCTTTCAAAATAATCATGGGCAAAATATCTTTGCAACACCAAAGGGTTATTTCTCTTTCACACTGTAAGTTTGCGCTGGGTCCTCTTTAGTCGATATCCAAGCCAAAGGAGAAGGCCCTACATGGAACACTGGCTTTCTTAAGGCAAAGTGGGGAAAGAGCAATGTTAAATCACACCATATTTCTTAAAGCCTCTGCTCATCAGTGTCTCATGTCACTTGTACAAACATACCATTGGACAAAGCGAGTCATCTGGCCAAGCCTGATAATCTTTGGGTAGGAAATGTAATCCTGTCACTGGGAGGGGATCCACTGGGAGGATCCAGCAGGGAAAGGCACTGAATATTTTTACCCCATTACAACTTACCACAATTTTTTTGAATTGAGTTATAGTCAGTTTACAATGTTGTGTCAATTTCCAGTGTAGAGCACAATTTTTCAATTATACATGAACATACATATATTCATTGTCGCATTCTTTTTCACTGTGAGCTACCACAAGATCTTGTATATATTTCCCTGTGCTATACGGTATAATCTTGTGTATCTATTCTACAGATGCCTGCCAGTATCTACAAATTTCAAACTCCCAGTCTGTCCCTTCCCACGCCCCTCCCTCCTGGCAACCACAAATTTGTATTCTATGTCTATGAGTCTGTTTCTGTTTTGTATTTATGTTCATTTGTCTTTTTCTTTCTGGAGAGGCTATGGAGAAAAAGGAACCCTCCTACACTGCTGGTGGGAATGCAGTTTGGTGCAGCCACTGTGGAAAACAGTATGGAGATTCCTCAAAAGACTAGGAATAGACTTACCATATGAGCCAGTAATCCCACTGCTGGGCATATATCCAGAAGGAACCCTACTTCAAAAAGACACCTGCACCTCAATGTTCATAGCAGCACTATTTACAATAGCCAAGACATGGAAACAGCCTAGATGTCCATCAACAGATGACTGGATAAAGAAGATGTGGTGTATTTATACAATGGAATACTATTCAGCCATAAAAATGACAACATAACACCATTTATAGCAACATGGATGTTACATGAATGTCATTTTAAGTGAAGTAAGCCAGAAAAAGAAAGAAAAATACCATATGAGATTGCTCATATGTGAAAAGAAAAAAAGAAAGAAAAGAAAGAAAGAGAGGAAGGAAGGAAGGGAGGAAGGGAGAAAGAAAGGAAGAAAGGAAGGAAGGAAGGAAGGAAAGAAGAAAGAAAGAAAGAAAGAAAGAAAGAAAGAAAGAAAGAAAGAAAGAAAGAAAGAAAGAAAGAAAGAAAGAAAGAAAGAAAGAAAGAAAGAAAGAAAGAAAGAAAGAAAGAAAATTACCATAACTATTTAAATGTGTATTATATGCTTAGTTGTACAGATCACGGGGTTAGATGTGTGTCAAAATAATTATTCATTTGGGGTGCTTTTCCTCTGAGAGATTATAAAATATGAGAGAAAACACTAATGCAGACAGAAAACAGAAGAAGAGTGAAGCACTTTCGGATGTTTCTAGATAAGTGTGCCATGCTGTGCTTTTAATCATATAGAGAATGAGAGTAAGTTCACGTTCAGAATGGAAAACAAAGAATTGAGGGAACTGATCTCCATCTAGTCAAACTGAGAAAAGTTTGTGGTTTAGGATCTGTTTGAATGGGGAGGAAGTAATAAATAATGACAACTAATGGTTATATGTTCTTTGACAATTTATAACTGCTCTTTTACGTAATACTTTCAACAATCACCTAAAGGAAGTATCAACACTTCCCTTTAGCAACAAGGACACTAGGGTCAGGGTAATTGATTGGCCTATGTTTTCAGAATAAGTTTTAGAACCAGGATTTAAGCAATCTGCTCTAATTCTATACATTGTGTGCTTTACGTGCTGAAAGGGCAAGTGAAGAAATGCCCCGGGCACCTTGGGAGAAGCTCCAGAATGAGGGGACAGACTGGAAGCAAGCAGCCTGAGCACATGCAGGAGTCTGTTGTCTCCTTGTGGAAAAAAATGAAGGTCGTGAACTCGCCTGGGATATACCACCTCCACCTCGAGTTCTTTGAAGCCTTCAACTGGTGATATGAGAAGTACAAGAAATAGTGATGACCTACAAGCTGGATGATAGAAGAGCAAGGACATTACTGACGCAGACTGTAGCTACAGAATTTACTTGAGCTTAAAAGTTAGATGTAAAACCATCTTAACTATTTAATCTAATATTCTATCTCCCATACCAAACTCCTTAAGCTAGGAGGATATTAAGTGGAAAATGTGTTCTTGATCCTCTTTGGAGAAAGATCTGTGGTTCCTATCATTGGTGGAAAGGGGCAGAGTACTAGCACTGGTGACAGACATTGGGATGCTGCCCACTTCTGGTCACAGATGACAGTGAGGGATGCTACAATGATTTTGGTTTCTATGCTGGTTTAGGTCTTCTGAGAAGCAGTCACCAAGGTGAGACTAGACATGCAAGAGATTTATTCCCTGAAAAACTATGAAGGTTAAAGAGGAGGGAGCAGGAGAGAGTGGGGAGAGCATCAGACTATGATGCAGGTCTTACAATTGTGAAGAATGGGAGGAAGGAAGGAGAATTGGGTAGAAAGAGTCTCAGACTGAAGTATAGTTCTAGGAAAGTTGTAGCCGTGCTCTAGGACTTGGGGAATTTTCAAACCCAAATAGCCAGTCATGGGAATTCTGTGTCTAGCAGGAATGGGTTGGGAATACTCCCCTCACTGAGCTCAGCCCAGCCATTGGCTGAGAGCACCCTGTGGGAGGTGTAGCCTCAGTGTGAACACTGAAATGGATCCAGAGGAGCAGGAACTGGGACCAGCAGTCAACTACGCTCCCCACAGCAGCAGACCTGAGACCATGCCTCCTACTGCACAGAACTAATTCTCCATTTCAGTTTGGGGAAAGCTCCTCATGGTTCCCATGGGCCTGTTTTCACGAGGAGAAATTTACAGGGAAGTGAGTTGGGTGAACGAGAGTTCCTATCACTGGTTGGCCTCAGGGCTGTTACTGGTACCCTCCATTATGCAGCCTGAATTCCCCTCATTCTCTGCTACCACCTTGGAATGTCTAAGTGCCTTACCTAGTGATGCTACTTGAATCTCTATTCCATAAATGTCTCAGCCTTTGGCAATCATGTTTTTCACATCAGGTTGCTGGACACGTCTGTTAACCATTAACGTGGGGCAAGGAGGTATCAGTTGGTGCCCAGATGGATCACCTGGGCTCCACACATATGCCTCTCAGACCCTATTCTGTAAAAGCAGCCCTACCTCCTCCTGTTGATCAAGGTAAATTCCCCTGCCAGTGCCCTGCCATGATCATTCTTCTTCTGGCCTGCTGGTCCATGGTGCTCCAGTAGCAGCCAAAGCTAACAGATCAATGGGACCCCGTCTTTCTTCCCTGGAAAGAGTGTTGTCTCTCTGGGGAGTTCATCGTTGTGAGAAGCATAAAATCCCCCATATGTCACCGGGAGGGATGGAAAGCCAATCCTGCTTCCAATCCTTGGTTCCAAGATCCATGTATTCTTCCTACTGGGAACACAGAACCATGTGGAACTTCTTGATTTAAGGCAGAGGCTACCTCCTGGAGGATGGAACCCTAGCCTTGCAGAGGGCTGCCTCTGAGCTGAAGCTTCAGCTGTGCCTCAGGAAGGCTGGTCCAGCGCTCTCTGAGGCTGGCTGCTTCTGGATGGTGTGGTATAAGAACAGTGGATCCCACAGTTGTGTCCTGTAACTCCTTTGCTTTGAACTGGTTGGGTGCTGTGCTGTCTCAGATCCATGCCTGTGGATGTCCCCAAATAACAGTGTTGGTTGAGACTCTGCAGGCAAAAAACGCAAAGCTATACTTGGAAAAGGTATCCATCTCTGTGATGATGGACAACCAGCCTTTCTAGGATCAAAGGGGCCCAATGCAGCCAACCTGCTATGAAGTAACCAGTTGGCCGCACTGAGGAACAGTATCACTCTAGGGGCTTAGTGCTGAAACTCAGAGGCAGCAGTTGTCACCCTGGACTTTTATATGTGAGTCCATGCCAGTGGGCTCATATACTTCTGACATGATCTAAGAAAGCAGCGCAGCACAGTGAAAAGAACATAGGTTTAAACTGAAACCTAATAGCAATGTCAGCTTTGTCAAATTACACAATTTTCTCTTCTATAAATGGGAATGATAATACCATCTACCTTGCAGGGTCTTGTAAAGCTCTAATATAATAAAAATATATGTCTAATAGAATGTCTAGCACATAGCTGTGCTCAGTGAAATTTCTTAGTATGCTCTGATTTTATGTAGTTAAACCTTGCAAAGCTGCCATTTGATCTTTTCAATCTAGAAAAATGGTAATCACATGTGATTTAAATGGATATTATTAACAAAACTGGATATAATTAAATCCCAATTCCTAAAATGTCTAAGATTCTAAGATTCAGATTCAGGATCTGTTATTTACAAATTTTTTGATTTCTAAAGATTACTTATTGCTTAATCCTGCTCCCCCCCCCCCAAAAAGGCATAGCATGATGGTTTAGAGGTGAAAAGTTTTCTTTTTGGTTCCATGCAGTTCCAAATGATTATTAGGTTGACCTCTGATCTACGGTTCAAACCTTGGGTGCAAAATTGCTAGATTAGATAGAATTCCAAAATCCATGTGGCCTGGAAGCCCACATCACAAACTTGGGGGTGGGGGACACATACAGATAGACAAGTCATTCTATACTCTGTACCCCAGTCATACGCTCTGACAATTAAAGCAGATGACGCAGGAGAAATTAGGCAGCCATGTTCACTGCTGCTGTTCTTGTCAACTTGCTCTCTTGAAACAGCTGAAGTAAGGAGGGGAATGAATTGATATTTCTGTAAATCAGAGAATCTCTATAAATGGCAGCATAGTTTAGCACATGTTAGAGCTTTAGTATTTGTACTTCACCATAGTTTAAAACTGCAATTTTCTATTATGAGTACTTTCTGCTGCTGAAGTCACATGGGTCCTCTTGAAACATATTCACAGGTGTATTTTAAGGAAATCTATTTTTTGCCATAAGTAAGTGTTCAGTACTTTAATTATAACTCATCAAGAAAGACCATCTATTTACCTGTCTGTTGATCAAAATCTCTAAATTACGGAGGGAAGAAAAATGTGAATGCCAGCTGTACTTAAAAGACATAACAATAATTTACTTATGCAAGAAAATTATGGAGTGCACATAATAAGTTATGAATAATGCTCTACTAAGCCAACTGGATGTATCAGTTATATGATTATTCTAGACTCTATATTTCTAACCACTCATATTAAAACAAACAAACCAAAAAAACCCCACTTCAATTCTTAAAAAAAAAAGTTATTAGTAAAAGAAAAAAAATCCCCTTGCCTGTAAAAGCGACTAACGGTAACTAACAGCTTATGACTTAAATGACGGTTTAAACTACATTCTATTGCTTTGGCAGCGATGTCACTGTTGCTTTAATGATTCCTTTACTTAGAATGAAAAAATGAAATGGCTTTGTTTTTACATGACAAATACTGAGGTACAGGTCTGGAAACTAGAGTTTTTGTCCCAGAAGAGCTGAGCAGATTAAGCCTGAAACAATTTTTTTTAATTACCCCATAAATCAAAGCAAAGATTAAGGCAAAGTTCTATGAATTAATATCCGAGTCATAGCCTAGGTCCAGGTGAGGGAAAAAAAAATCAGGAAACTAAAAACAGTGCAGCCAGTTGTCAGTCTAGGAACAAGGCAAATGGTTCAAGTCGGAAGTCACATAAGTAAGTAAAAGAGCCAAGGTCCAAACCACAAAGCAGAAGTTAAGAGAATAACACAGCTGGCTCCTATCCCCAGGCTGGGAATAGAAGCCAAGCAGAGGTGCCTAGTCACAGAATCCAGAGAGCAGTTGCTCAAACAACAGAGCTTTTTTTGTTTCCTGCCCTTTAAAAAAGGCAACAGAAGATAATTAGTGTTTGTGTCTCTCTGGCATGGTCAGATTAGAGGCAAGTATGGGCTGACTGAGAGGGTGCACCTGTCCGACAAGATCAGGAGACATTCTGATTCCCTGGAGGTCACTGTCATGGGACATGAGGCTGTAGACAAGTCAGATCTGACTGACTGAATGCTCTTGAACTAACTCACCTTGGCCAAGTGACTTTTTCCTGCATAATTTCCTTATTTCAGGATAAGAGAAAGAGAACCAGGAATCTGAATTGTTGTACATGGCAAGTATGACTTCTTTTAGACAATCTCTCTTATATTATGTCTAGTTAATGATATTAAGGGCTGGAATTGTATCCTCAGGGAAGGAGAGTACTGAGTCTGTGTATCTCTTAGAGTCAAACCAATGGGAGAGAAACAGCAGGTGAAGGGGAAAAAATGGTTTAATTGGGTAGTTTGAAATTTTGAAAAACTCCATAATCCATGTCCATGTTATACTAACAACACACTTGCTTTTCCTTGACCCCGTGTCATCATGATTTTCCAGTCCTCTCCTTACCAGTGGCAGAGTGTAAATGAGAAATGGAGAGGTACGGCCAGCCCACTGTCCTCCTGGGAGACTAGGAATATACACCTCAGAGCTCCAGTCAGTGGGCTCCCAACAGAGCAACAAGTGGAAAGTCTCCCCTAGTGAGGTTTTAAGCTAATGAGTTTCTCTGACAGGAAGCTTTTCTTCTGATACTGTCTAAATTTTCCTCTTCCTAACCCCTCTTACTGCTCACTCCCAGTGTTATCTCCTTGTGCCCTGGAAAACAATACCACCCCCTCATCAGTGTTCTATTTTCAGACCCCATTTAGTCAGTCTATATAGATGGTTTATATTTAGCTCCTCTTAAGTTTCTCCCATTAGTCATTCAAACGTCATTCCCTTAGTCATTTTTGTTTGGTGGGTTATTTTTCAGTTTATGATATGGGGCCTAACAATGAAAACAGCATTTCCAGGGACAGCTCATAAGGGTGGGGTCAGATACTTTAGTCTATAGACTGAAATGATGTTGCATATTTCTTGGAAACTAATCCAGTTTTTCACTCTTTTTCAACCCATATCTCCTTGGCCTCACCCTGCTTTGAGTTTCTTCTATCAGTGATAGTTTTCCTTCTGGGAGAATAGTTTCTAGGATATGTCATTATCCCTAGAACTTAGCACCATGCCTGGCACTTTGCTGGAAATCAAGATATACCTGTGATATGAAGGAATAAATAAATGTTTAAAACGTTGCTGGTAAGAATTATTTCTATTTCTTTTTTCTGGATTTAGACGATTTTTCTGTTTCTCTATTTTTTTTCTGTAATACCTCTTAGTGCTTTACTTCAACTTAACATATGTTATTAATTAGACTATTAGAGTACAATCTCATTCTGTACAAGAATTTATATGTATATTTTTGCACAAAATTTGCTGAGCCACATGCCTTGAAGCGATTCTTGCCATAGGATTTCTTGCCTGGTAGCTGACTTATAAATAATCTAGTCTGATTCCAACATTTTACAGATGTGAAAGCTGACATCTGGAGAGTATAACAGGCTTTTCGGATTATAGGAAATTCGATTAAAAAGTTTTGGACAATAATTTTCTCTTTTGTTCATACTTAATTCTTTGTGCTGGGAACTGACACCATGTTGTAAGTAATGGTCAACTCTTTCATATCACTCCAGTATACATTTTTTCCCCCTTACATTTGAAAATAGAGCTTCTGTTTAAAAGCCTAATCTCCATCTGTAATTCAAGTTCTGCAAATTGCAGGCTCTCTGGCAACCCACTGCTGATTTGTCGCCGTTTCCCAGTTAAACCTTCTAATTCTAGAAAGTTAGAAGTTGATTTCTTAGAGTTTTGAGCCTCATTATACAGGTCAATCACCAGCATCTATCCGGGGTTTTTACTGTGGTCTCTTTTTCACCCATACCTATTTTCCTTCGTGTATTAGCGCTTTCCCTTCTACATAGAATTTTGAGGTTGGGCACATGGTGGCGCTATAGTTAACAGCTTGATTTTCTTGTGTATTTTTCCATTGCCTACTTAGCTTTGTTTTTAAACTGCAGTTATGTGAAATATGTATCTTTTAAATTCTGCTGCAGGTGAAATGATTTAATGGCTCATGACTTCTAGATTAATTTTAAACATTAAAAACATTGTAAAAACAGACTCTTGCTAATAATGATCATTATCGTAATGGCTTGAGGCATAATCATTTACCAACATTAACCAAGTGATTAAAACACATCATGAGTTTAATTTGAAAAGATTTAAAGTTCCTTTGCAATAAATGGCTAATAATATTAGCTTCATCTTTGTGAGGCCAAAATTTATCATTGTATGACTCTCTACCTCAACTGCTAGACAGAAAGAAACCCACTCTTGTTAACACCGGCCACAGTATGTCTATTGTTTACCAAGCACGTCACACTCCCTATATTAGTACTGAATTGGGCCATATGGTGCACCACGTACAGGCAATCATCACTCTTATGGCCCTGCTATTTGATAACTTATTATTTCACAATGCAAGTGACCTTAACAGATGTTAAGATTAATTACTGTGGGTCAGTAAAACCTGTATGGAAGAAGAAACTAGTTTCACTAAAACTAGGTATGATATTTATAATGATTATATCTTTTTTTTGATATAGTATTTTCATAACTTTGTTATATTGTCTTTAAAATTATCTAATTTAAAATTTAGCAATAGTCATCCAGAAATATTGTCTCAACTAACAGAAAAAAAAAAAAAAAAGCTGCAGCACTAAATTTTTTTCCACAAAGAAGCTGCCTCTGGACTTTAAGTTTAGTCACCTCCTCATTATTTCTTTTGATGAATCATGAACAAAATCGTGACCTGCTACCCAACAGGATAGTGACCTAACTCCCAAAACTCCTTAAGAAAATTAGAAGTAGGTGGGGAGAAAACCCACAATAAACAACAATCCAATAAACCAAACAAACAAACTTTGGCAACTGTGGAAGGAAAAAACCCGTATCTCATAATGGGTACTGTTTTGTTTCCAGAAGTTTTCCTCAGAGGAAACAACCAAATAAGTATCTCTCACTGATTAATGTTAGAGATTAGCCTTCCACAAGCTCACTGATGAATTTTGATCTTTATGACTTGTTAGTTATTTCCTCCTCAAAACAGGTCAACATTGTTATTCCCAGTTTTCAAAGAACCAGAGACCCAAGACGGAGAATTAACATGCCCAAGATTGTTTAGTGAGTGGGTAGAAGGCACGTCAACCAGACAATAAAATGCTAATGTGAAAAGTAAACATCTACTCTCTAACCAGTTTCTTTCAACTGTTTCAAAACTGCATTTCTTTAGAATGCTAGTCTGTGGGTAGACCAGAAAGTCTGGATAAGTAAGGAGTTGAAAAACTTCCCAAAGACAATCAGATACTTCAAAACTCATACACCAAGGGATGGAGGGTATAGCTCATGCGGTAGAGCACATGCTTAGCATGCACAAGGTCCAGGGTTAATCCCCAGTACCTCTTCTAAAAAAGAAGTAATAATAAGCAAACCTAATTACCCCCTAAAAAAACATCATACATCGAATTTGCTACAGAATTTTAATGAAATAAGAATCAAAATTTTCAGTCAAAGCTTTGGTAGCTGTTGAAACTTTGGTAGCTTCTCTGAGCTTAAAGCATTCATTCACTCATTCACTCATGTATTTAAAATAGCTGTAGAACACTTACACTGTGTGATATGCTGAGCATTAGACATTCTAGAAAGTTAGTCTTGCCAGGGTGACCCCTCTAGTGATTCACAACACTGCAATTCCCACCCCTACCCCCAACTACTTGTGTTACATCCTTAAGTAACATGTCTTTTACTTTGAGTACAGACAAAATACAGAGTTTAACATAGAATATTAGAATGAAAGCAACCATAAGAGAGAACGTAGATGAGGACACTGAGTCCCCAAAAGTAAAGTTGTTTACTCAAGATCTCACAGTTAGACAGTGGCAAAGAGAAGTCGAATATAAATTTTTGGAGTTCATCCAATTATACCCAAAAGGTTTTGCTTCTCAAAAACCTGTTAAACATCTCCTTCATATTTCTAAAATAGGAATTTTAACTCCCTAAACCTAAATACAATTAAGTGTAAGCTGAGATAGAAGTGTTTTTTTTTCAATCTGAGGGATAACACAGTAGAATATAATAGTGATTTGTGTTTGTATTTATGTCCATTTCAATACAAAATGTCCAGGGACATTTTATGTGACTTAAAGATGAAAATTGGGCTCGCTGGGTTTTATAGAACTTCAATGATGACTGTAATGCTTTCATGGATTGAATTTTTTCCCTTTTCAAATACAGAAAAGGGAAACAATACATCCTTCTACAAGAATTAATGGCTGTAAATTCACAGATTTATTCCTCATAACACTTTTTTTAAAGTGCTTTATTTGTTGCTGCTATTGTTTGAAAATTCCTTTCTCTAATTTATTGAACACTGTTTCGCCAATAAAAGGTTATAAGTTCCACATCTGAGGTTTTGTAAAACCATTCTTTCCTTGCTTGTTAAGGTGTTTTTAACAGTTATTTTAATATTTCACAATAATTTAAATATTTTAAAGTAATTAAAATAATATGTGATGATGATTGAAAGGATATGAAGATAAAATGCAGAGTCTGTACAGCAAAGTGGAGGATGGTGACACACGGAGACAGGTATCCAGCTGCCGGGCCATTAAAGCTTGCGTGTAATGGTCTGACCACTTATCTGCTTAATTTCCTGCTGGCCAGACATGATCACATCAATTTCCTTTACAAGCAATGATTACATAATCACAACTTTGATGGGGAGCAAAGTCACTTTAGACTTTGAACACACCAGGACCGTAAGCTATTTGAGACCCTCTGCGGGGAAGAAATAATAACGCCTACCGTGTTTAGGAAGTTTAATTGTGAAGTGTGGAGCATGCCATATGGTGGAAGACACCACACAAAAACCTCAGAAATATCTGAAGTTAAATTGTGTTTTTTTGGTTTGGTTTTGTTTTGGTATTTCACTGAGAGAAATTTTGCCAAGGGAAGAGAATTTGAGAATTCTTTTTTAAAGCCCCCAAATTTATAATCAAGTCTATAATTTGGGGTTTTTTTTTTTTATGTTTAAGGAAATCAACTCTGCATACCAAATAAAAGCCTGATTTTTAAGATACTGAGTTCTTTCAAGGCCAAACAAATCTATGCAGGAGCAAAAGAAGATGGAAAAAGAAGACTTCATAAACTGGTCCCTGCCTACATCTGTGGTCTTATCTCACTTGCCACGGGTGCCCCCTACGCTCCTGCAAATTCTGAACTGCTTTCATTATCCCCAAAGTCACCTTGTCTCTTTCACTTTTTTGCCTTTGTACAGACTGATCTGCCTTGCTTGGAACGCCCTCCTGTCCTCTTCCACCCTCACCTAACTCAAATTCACCTGCCAGCCCTACCTAGACCTTATCTCCTCTGGAAGTCACTCCTAACAAAGATGCCTGTTCTCTAAGATCTAATTTTAGTCATTGCTCCAGTCTGCACAGTAACTGCCTGTCTATTTGTACATTTCCCCAGCTATAAATTAGCAACTTCATGGCAAAGCTTGTGCATTCTTCATCATAGTACTGTGATCGTCCAATTAATATTCATTGGATAACTGAATTTTAACACCATATACAAAAATAAACTCAAAATGGATTAGAGACTTAAATGTAAGACCAGATACTGCGAAACTCCTAGAGGGAAGCATAGGCAGAACACTCTTAGACATAAATTACAGGAATATATTTTTTGAACCAGCTCCTGGAGTAATGGAAATAAAAGCAAAAATAAACACATGGAATCTAATTAAACTTAAAAGCTTTTGCACAGCTAAAGATATCAACACAACGAAAAGACAACCTACAGAATGGGAGAAAATATTTGCTAATGATGTGACCAACGAGGGGCTACTTTTCAAAATACACAAACAGCTCATATACCTTAATTAAAAAAACCAAACAAACCCAAGCAATTCAATCAAAAAATGGACAGAATACCTAAATAGACATCTCTCCAAGGAAGATATCCAGATGGCCAACAAGCACATGAAAAGATGCTCAACATCACTAATTGTTAGAGAAATACAAATCAAAACTAACCATGAGATATTACCTCATACCAGTGAGAATGGCCATCATTAAAAAGTCTTCAAACGATAAATGCTGGAGAGGGTGTAGAGAAAAAGGAACCCTCCAACACTGTTGGTGGGAATGTAAATTGGTGCAGCCACTATGGAGGACAGTATGGAGGTTCCTTAATAAACTAAAAATAGACTTACCATATGATCTAGCAATTCCACTCCTGAGCATATATCCAGAGAAAAATATAATTCAGAAAGACACATGCACCCCAATGTTCATAGCAACACTATTTACAATACCCAAAACATGGAAATAATCTAAATGTCCATCGACAGATGACTGGAGAAAGAAGTGGTGGTATACACACACACACACACACACACACACACACACACACACACACACACACACACACACAGGAATACTACTCAGCTGTAAAAAATAATAAAATAATGCCATTACATTTGTAGCAACACTGATGGACCTGGAGATCATCATTCTAAGTGAAGTAAGCCAGAAAGAGAAAGAAAAATGCCATATGATATCACTTATATGTGTAATCTGAAAAAAAAAAAGGACACAAACAAACTTATTTACAAAACAGAAACAGACTCACAGACATAAAGAACAAATTTATGGTTATCAGGAGTTAAAGGGGATGGGAAGGGATAAATTGGGAGTTTGAAAATTGCACCTTTTGGGGAGTGATGGAAATGTTGGCTATCTTGATTGTGGTAGTGGTTCCATTGGTGTATACATTGTTTTATTTAAAAAAAAAAAACAAACCTAAAATGTATGGATAGATAGAAAGCCAAAAACCAAATATAGATATAAATGTGTGTGTATTAAAAAAAACAGGTTTATTGAGGCATAATTGATGAGGATTAAACCGTACATATTTAAAGTATACATTTTGATGAGTTTTGACATATGTATAAAGCCATGAAACCATTATTACAATCAAGATAATAAACAGATCCATTCCGCCCAAAAGTTTCCTCAACCCCCGTTGGAATCCAACCTGCTCTTCTTCCCTCAAAATTTCCCTCCCCAGGCAACCACTAATCTTCTTTCTGTCAATGCAGATTAACTTACATTTTCCTAGAATTTTCTATAAATGAAATCATAGTGTATATACTGTTTTTGTCTGTCTTCCCTCAGTATAATTATTTTGAGTCATACATGTTGCTCTTTGCATCAACGGTTCATCATTTTTTATTGCTGAGTAATATTTCTTGGTGTGAATATACCCCAATATGTTTTTCCATTTACCTGTTGATGGGCATTTGTGTTATTTCCAGCTTTTGCCTATGACAAATAAAGCTGCTATAAAAAAAAAAAAAAAGTCCTGAAGCCTGGAGCCCCAGTATTCCTGGGAGTTGCTCTCTTTCCAGACTGCACTCACTGGCATTTCTGAAGTTGACACTCCTTAAATCTTTTAGTATTTTCTGCCAACTTCTGGTCAAATTACCATCAACTGCCCCACCCTGTGTTCAGAATCTAAGGGTTAAAAATAAGAAGAAATTCTTGTATTTAAAGATGTGAGCTTCTGGAAATCTCCCTACTTCTCTGAGACCCTGAAACCCATTCAGGCAGATAGGCAAGGTGGAAGGCCCATTAATTAATGAGGGAAACTTTCAGGGGTTATGTTTACTGTCTTATACCTTAGTACTGATGAAGATGAGAATGTCCTGAGTTTAAATTTTGTGCCTTGCAGAATGACTATGACATAATAGCTTTCTTTTTTTCTGCCAGGTCACATGGTAGACTTTGAAATATCACTCCCTAGCATTTCTGCCTCATATTTAAGCAACACTCCCTCCCCAAAAGATGCAGCCACATTTTTGCTTGTCTTTGCAGGGTGCTAGTGTAGTCTGAATAGTTTTCACTGTTTCTTCCTGATCAGAAGCTGCCATTTGAAGGACTTCTCTGGTCTCCTCAATCCTGCAATGCTTTCTTTCACCAGGCTGTTGCAACTTGGATCTTTCTTGCCTCCCTAGAGTGTATGATTTGGTGGAATCGTATCAGCAATGACATCACCACCCCATTTGCTTTGGTAGTTGACATCTTAGGTTATCAATGGAAGCATTGTGAAAAACCATACAGGGGCAAGACCCATTTAGTCCAGAGAGTTTGCATAGTATGTGGGTTGAGAATTCTCAAAGACCATGTTTCACTGGACATAAAGAGAACCCGAAATAGTATGTTCTTAAGTGCAGCACGGCCATTAAACATGCAACTTTATTTCTCCTTGGGGTTGAGGTTGAGAAGGAATTGATACAAAAACAAAGACAAATGATGGAACACATTCTCTTTAATGATGTGTTACATCAAGTATAATTATCTGAGAACTAATTATTCTCAATCTTGGCAGGCCACTGAGTTTCAAATACATCTACTGAAATGATAGGAATGAAACAACCCTGAAAGTACTGGTAGCTGCTTCTGATGCAGTGGGATGTATTTGTTTCTGGCACAGCTCTGCAAGGGTAAGGTGGATATAAAACTTGCTGACAAGGCTATCTTCAGAAACTGATGAGGGATCACAATTCTATAAAACTTCAGAGGTATCTTTTAGTCTCAGCTTTAATAAATCAGTCACTTTGTATCATCACCAAATCTTTGTTCAGTGCTTTTCCCCATGGTGTTGTAAAATAAAAATTTTGGGTAGGTGAGGAACTACCTAAATATTTACCTATGGAAGTGGACACAAGACCCACTTGCTCTGAAACACCTCCTTCCTCACATGCTGAAGAGAGCCTGGAATTCCCAACCTTTGAAATATTTCTTTGGGTTCAGACATAATCTCCCAAGGGTTCCCACAAGACATTCCCACTAATGCATGCTGGCAGAAAGATGATGTCAGGTCTAGTCCTCTCACATCAAACTTACCAATAATCAGAATATATCAATGTATTGGTTTTGGCTTAGTTTGGCTTGGTTGGTTTTAGTTTTGTGTGTAATGTATTGGATAACTAGCTGTCATCTCGGAAACCAGGGAAGAATACATGTAACAGAATAGGTAAGGATTAGTTCTTCCACTGCTTAGAAACTTGTTCTACTTCTCCTTAGGGTAGCGCTAACACCACAAACACAATTCTAAATCAGGGAGATTGTGGCATCCACAGGTTAGAACCCCAGGAAGCCCTTGCAGGAAGCACATGAGGGCACTGGTGCTAGAAAGGTCATCTAGAAGCCAACTGAAATCAACACTACCATTATTTGGGGAGAAGAATCCAAAGAGAAATAGCACAATCCTTAAATTGGGTTGTGGGACCTCAGACAAGACACCGAATTCGGTTTCTTTGTATTGTTGTTGAAATGGCTTCCATGTCCCATCAACTTTCGGGTGAAACCTTACAAGCGCCTTAGTGTGCGGGATGTGAGGAACTGGTGGAATGATGAACCTCATCACTTTTCTAAGGAGGCCTTTTTTTTGGTCCAACTGCCCCAGACATTTGGAAAACAAACACTTTAATTCTGAATTTAGGCTCTGCTCAAACATCTACCAAAATTACAGCTATCTTTAAGGCAACGTCTTTCCCTAGATCTCTACTTTCACTTAAAAGTATTGATCAAATTTGCAAAGCCAGACATGGTGTGCTATACACATTTGATCCTGAATTCAAAGGCTGAGTTCAATGTCTAATCTATAAAATGGGTTGCTGGAACTCTCCAAAGCCTTAACATATCTCTGGGTTGGATTTATACTTTTATATAGGCTTTCAAGGCAGGAAAATGTGTGGAGGCAAAAATGAGGTGTTGCCATCAAGAGTCTGTTATCTTGCTTCACCTCCTTGCTAGATACAGTTCTAATCTGTTGACTATGGCATGGTTCATGTTTCATTTGAAGGAGTTGCTTTTTCCTGATTGGGAGGGACAATTACTTTTTTTTTCTTAGGCACAAGTTATAAATCTTGTTTTTTCTTGTTACATTTTACAATTTTATTGGAATCTTTATACAAGGGAATTTTACAGTAGTATCAATTAAATCCATAAGGAAAAAAGAGAAATCACAGCTAACGCTAGGACTCCTAAAAGATAAGAAGTATCTGTTAAACACAATTTTGCTTCTTTCAAATAAACATAGCTACAGCTGTATCCTAGCTCTTTGGAGAAAGCCACTGAATAAATCCAGTAAAGCTTGAAGTTCCTTACCATGTCCAATTTATCCATGGTTTGTAAAGCTTGAACATTTTCTGATGGTCTGTTTGTTCTATACTTAACTATAGTTAATTCATTCTGGGGGTGGAGGAGCCAGAAACCCAAAAAACACATTTGTGGTTAAAAAAAAAAGTCATATTTGCTACTTTAAAAGGGCGAAATTCCGATTGATAAACAGGTATTTCTGAAGTCTGATAAACATATGTGTCCAATTAAAATAGCAACCAGTTTTACTAACCGGCTAAATTTCTAATTCTGCTTTTCTGTGTATCCTGGAATGTCACTGACTAGTGTAACTGAGTATGAGGAAGAAAACAGAAGCAAAAGATCAGGAACTCAACTAGTTTACCAAATCCTGACTCTAGTGTTTTCTTTAAGACTGTGCTGATTTAAAAAGTGATGATTGAAAAGTAAAAGGCACTGTGAGATCCTCCTCTGGCCTGAGGTGTTTGCATGCACTGGTGCATAAAAGAAAAATTTCACCACCGACAGCATGTGAAGACGTACCCACTGGTGGGTATGTCAACTATGAAAGTGCTGTCATCTATGACTGCTGGCAGCTCGGGGGTCACGCCTTCGACTTGCTACATTGGTGTACACTGCCAATTTGCTGCTATCCCTGCGTAACAGAATGAAGGTTTTTCTTGAGAGAATATGAACAAGCAACTCATCAGTCATGACTTTCAGAGGTAGAAAGTGAAGCATGCAGCATTCTGGCATGATGAGATGGGTCAGATGACTTCTAAAGAGTAATGATGACAGTAACGTCAGCCTTTGTGCTCTATCCTTTCACTATTCTATCTGAAGTTACATTTTCACTCTATAACTTTTTACATTTTACATTGAAATGAAAAATCTAGGACTCCCTGTATTCCCAGAGCTGATAATTGGATTTTGAAAAAAAAAAGTTAACTTATCATTTGACCCCAAGAACAGCACAAAGGTTAGTCAAAGAAGGTTATTTTGATATGATTTACCAGTCATAGCATATCCAATCCCTTCTTAAATGATCCTCATTTCCAGTCTGTAAAACCCTACAGGGGAATGTGTTGTAAAAGTTTACAATATTATGCCTCTTTTAGTTTCACTAAGACTATCCCCTTCTTGGGGGAAGGGTATAGCTCAGTGGTAGAGCACATGCTTAGCATGCACGAGGCCCTGGGTTCAATCCCCAGTACCTCCATCAAAAAAGAAGAAAAAAAAAAAAAAGACTATCTCCTTCAGGCACCAAAGAAGACTCATTTATTTTCAAATTCCAGAACAACTCGATTTCAATCTGCTGTTATCCTTCATTATTTTGGCTCTTCATCAGCCCAGAGCACCACACCAATGACAGTTCAATCAGCCCAAGCAGTTCAACATGTGCAAACATGAAACACATATAACTTAGCTTTGTCCAAAAATGTTATAGGTATTGCTTCTTAGAAGGGGGTGCTGGCAACGGAGTGGGAGGAAGATAGAAGGTAAAACATGAGATGGAGAGAGCAAACGGGGACTTGGAAAGCTTGTGGGAGTCTTAAGGGCTGTGAGCAAAATAAGAGAAAACACACAAACATTTTCCGTCATTCTTCTCTCAAGTGCTGAGTAAATTTCAGAGTATCGATTAGTGCCCTCAGATGAATGCAGACCTATTTGTCTCCAAATGTGTCATGCAAATTCCTGGATCAAGAGAACCACAGCCCCCATCATGACAGCTTCTTGCTCTGAGCTTCCATTGGAGTTTTAATAAGGACAGGGAATGGTGGCGAGGGTTTGTGTGGTAGCTGCATTTTTAACTACTTGAACGTCATAAAGTGGAATGGGAACCAGCAGAATCCCCCACCAAATATCCTCCGATGACAGATTTGATATGCTAAGTTTGGAAGAAAATAGCTAATGTTTACTCAGCCCGATGAGCCGGTACTATGATTCTCTCTTCACAGAGATGATCTCATCTAATCCTCAGACCTAAGTATGATGTACACTTTTCCAGACCTCTATTCTACAGATCAGGAAACCAAGGCTTAGAGAGGTTAAGTAACACCTCACAAATTTCTCTCTCTTAAGGTGCAGACTTGATAAAGACAGTATTTGAATAAGTCCTAGCACTGTGTCAAGAATGAAGGCACCATCAACAAATGTTTGACAATCTTGGAACTAAATTGGCCATCTGTTCATTATTAGAAAGGAGTTTGGGTTCTTCTTAATTATGCAGTGACCATAACATCTCTTGACACATTAACATCTTAATGAAGCCAGTGGATTTCCCGACCCTTCTGAAGCAGTGTATGCACTATTTTTTAGAAGTCACCAGAGAATAAAAAAGCAGAGTGTTATCTCCAACAAGGGCCTCTGTATTGAAGGGCCAGCTGAGATCCATACTTAACAGGCCTAATTAGTTGAATCCCTCCTTTTTATAACATTCTTAATGTCATCATCTAAGGACAGTTGAAAACTCCATTCTTCATTGTAGGACTGTCCCCTTTCTCACTCTGCTTCATGAAGCCTGGCTGAACATAGTGCTCCCATTGAATTCAAGAGAGGCTTAATGCTTAGATTATTCTAAAGGCTGCTGAGTAAGATTAGGAGCCGACCACAATTCAATAAACAGGAAGAGTTAGAATATTAATTGGAAAAGTCTGCCACATTCTCTCACACGCTAACCGGTGCATAGCACTCATACACTGAAAAAAAATCCTGTGGGTGTTTTAAATCCATGACAGTAATTGTGTGTTCAGTCTTTGCAAATGAAAAAGGAGAAAAATTTTAAATGCCCAAATGTTTTGCTTTTAACAAACAACTTACATTAAAGTTCCACTATGAGGGCATTAGGCTAAGTCAAATACGCCAGACAAAGACAGTGCATGGTACCACTAATATGTGGAAATTTTTTTTTCAAATCTAACTCATAAGAAATAATGAGTAGAAAAGTGGTTGCCAGGGGAGCTGGGTGGGTGGTGGGGGAAATTACGAGTTTGGTAAGAGGATACAAACATTTAGCTATAAGACAAATGAAGTCTGAGGAGCTAATGTAAAACATGGTGACTACAGTTGATAACACTGGATTGTATAATTAAAATTTGCTAAAAGGGTACAAACTTAAATGTTCTCCAACCAAAAAAGATAAATATGTGATGGATGTGTCAATTAACCAGGTGTGGGAATCTTTTCACAACGTGTATGCCTATCAAATCACAATATGCACTTTAGAAATCTTACAATTCAATATGTCAGTTGGACCTCTAATAAAGCTGAAAAAAATGAAGTACCACTATGTTAATGTTGAACTTTTTGGATATGAATTGTATGCTAGAATCTCTATTGCTAGATAAAAAAATTTCAAGATAACATGTAAGAAACAATGCCCTTTCTTTTAGTGAAATCTTAGCCTAAAGTAGATATTAACTTGCATTTCAACCTATTAAAGGAACTCAGCCTAGGCACAGGCAGGAGTGTTCAGGCAAAGCTTCCTGGAGGAGATGAGTGAGAACCCACATGAGTCCTGGAAGGATGAGAACAAGTTATCCAGATAAAGAGAGGTGGGAAGTAGCAGGTGGGAAGACGAAGCAAGAGCATTTCAGGAGGAAGGAACAGTGGATAGAGATGAGCCCATACGTACTTGCAGAACTGAAAGGAGTTCAGGATGGCTGAACTTCTATGGGTGTGCGGGTTGTGGATGTGTGGACTTGTGTGTGCACGTGGGCTGGCAGGTGGTGGATGGAGTGATCAGGGGAAGCGAGGACAGACAGCGCTGTAGAGCTCATGAGGGACTAGTAGGTGAAGAACTGAATACCATGAAGATCCTGATCCAACGGCAATGGGAAATTGGAAATTCCGAATTTTAAAGAAGGGGCTGGCATAATTAGATGAGTATTTTTAAAGGCATTCTGGAGACAATGCGGAGAACAATTTGTGGGAAGCAAACCTGGAGGTAAGCAAGTTGGATAGGAGGCTGTGGTCCTGATCTAAGCCAGTGGTTCTCAAATTTGAGTGGTCAACAGAATCACTGGAAGGGCTTGTTAAAATACATTGCAGGGCTCCCGCCTCAGTGTTTCTGAATAGTATGTCCTGAGAATGTGCATTTCTAACAAGTTCCCAAGTGATGCTAGTGCTTCTTATCCAGGGACCACACTTTGAGAACCACTGTTTGAGGCAATGCTGATTGCTAGTTATAAAACTCTGGGATTCTTCCTTATTAAAAAGCAATTTTTCTTGCATGAATATATATTTTGTAAAACATACTCATTCTATCCAAAAGCATTTTTCATAGATGAAAATGGGCCTGATAAACTAAATTCATTATCATTGTCCTGGATTGTCTTCCTTGTCTCCATTTTGTTTCATGTATCTTCTCAAGCTGAATTTTATTTCATATACCAGAGAAAAACCTCATGGTACATCAAGTAATTTGCAATAGGATTTAAAAAGCTGAAATGCCACTGTAGCTGACTGAATCCTTTGTCTGCCTAAAATACAATAGGCCAATTGAAGGCTGTCATATTTGGGCTCAGATTTTAGAAATGAAACCTTGTAGGGGAAAAAAAAATCTTATCTGCTTTACATGGATTTAAAAACCCATTCCTCCTATTTTGAAGCTAGAAAAAAAGGAGGTTATAACTGCAAACTGCATATAAACCCATAATCACAAATCCCTTTTCTTATCAAGTATCTAGTAAAGAACATTATATCAAAGAGAAACAATGCCTCTTCAGAAATGAGGAAAAAAAAAAAAAAAAAGGAACGCTGTTACTTTAGAACAAGGCCTGCATGTCCCCAAGTCTCAGTAAAATTGAAACAAAAAACGTTTTGTGTTAAATTTTTTCATCTAAATGACAGTGAATTTGAAAAACCATCAGGCAGCTCCAACTTAATGGTGGACTATTCATACTGCAGAATTATTTTAGCAACACACTGAGTCTGTTAGTGTTGAAACATACACTCATCTCATAGAAAGATGTGGGCAAAACAGTCCAATTTTGTCCACAGCTTTTATTTCTCAGTATGGGGTGTTTTCTTCAGAAAACCTCACCTCATCACCGTTATCCAGAGTATCCCAATTACAGTTTGTTAATGTCTAAGTTCCCTTGAAAATGTAAGGATGGCTCCATATTACTGAAAAAATATTAATCACTTGAATCTTAATAGAAGGTTAAGTACAGCCAGAATAACCAATAAAAGGGACTAACGAAGCTGATCCTATCAGTTCAGGCATTCTGCCTTTGCTAAGTAACTCTGCTTGTGAACTCAGAATTGGTTTCACTAGAAAGGATTACAGCATCCCAAGCAGTGGGCCATAATTATAATTACAGGTGTGGTGCAGACTGCAGGAGCAGATGAGCTCATAAGAAACAAAGGTTTGCTCTGCTGGAGGATCTGCCTTCACTAGAGAACAAAGGGTAGCAGCATAAATGAGTTACCACGTAAACAAATGGAGCAATCACTAACAGACATCAGAGTGCATGTTCCTCAGCCAATATACACATCTCTCTGTTATGCTGAACCTCTCCACCACCTCCATCCTTTCCCTGGTGGAGGTGAGTTTGACTTCTCTCTCCTCTCCAGACCTCCTGTTGGTGGGCAAGAGCTGACTGAGGAAGCTTTTTTCCCCTTCACCACCTGCTCCCAACCTCAGGCTGTTTTGCAACCACTGCCACAGGACGACACAGCCAGGGACCCTGAATGAGAATATTAAGGCTCCATTTCTACTTCAGCTAGGAGGAGGATAGTAACACAAACTTTTCTTTAGGGAATCGGCACTACTTTTATTTGTCTTTAGAAAGTCTTCTTTAGGTCCACAGTGAATTAGGTTGGTTTTTAGGCTGATTAGAGCAACATGCTTTACTTCTTGACTTCCAGATTTATATGAAAGCAATTTACAGGGCTAGCAGCCAAGTCTCCACTAGTAAAGTGAATCAGAAGAGAACTGCAATTATGCAAATGATCAAGGAAAAGGGTGGGGGAAAAAAAGAAGAGCTACAAGATCTTGTTTGCCTCATTAAGCTGGGGGCAATTGTATCCCTTTTCCCTGCTTTCTGTTTGGTTGTGCTCTCAAAGACTGACCTATTCTGCGTGGGCAGGATGGTGGAGGTCAGTGTTGGAGCCCCACAGAGGTTAGGGTTTCAGTATGGCCTTTCAGAAGATCATGAAGTGGATTAAAAGCTTTTTCAGGCCAGCAAGGATTTTAACTTGGTATTTATAAGGCAACACAGGGCAAGGCTGGTGGGGGAGGGGAACTATTAAGGAAACAAAGACTGTTTTAAAGTAAGATTCTTTCCTTTCCTCAACTATTTTTATTATTGTATGTGAATCGAAGTTTTAAAACAACTTTCTCCCTATCAGACATTTGACTTTGAATACAGAACTTCTAACTTAGAGGGTGACAGTTGATAAAAGGGCATGGGGGAATGTCATTTGTTCAAATAATGAAAAGCTTAAAAATAAATGATGGGCAGCACTTTTTTAGGAATATGTAGGGCCTGGAAATATGCATAGAAATAGACCATCATAGGTCTAGACCTATGATGGTCTATTTCCAAGCCTTTAGTGGCTAAAATTGCATGCCCCCTACTACTTTGCAGACACTGGTTTGGCAGCTAGGGACTTAGAGGGCAGGGAAGAGTTCAGTGTGTACCAAGTGTGGCTGATCAAAAAGGGGATGGCAGCAAGCTCGGCCTTGACATTGTAAAGAAAACAATCGCAGCTTTATCCCCTCAAGCCTGGGAGACAAAGACGAATGAGAGAGCCAAACCCCTTGAAAGCCATTAAAGATTAGAGCCACTGACAGGCAAGCGCTTTTCAATGGTGACCTAGGTTGTTTCCCAGTACTAGCCGCTTCCTGGTCTCTGCGTGCTCAGAGCCTTGTAGAAAAGAGGCTGAGGCCGCGGGGCTCGACCTGGAACCCCAGACAAAGCCAGGTCTGACGTGCGAGTCACGTGAGGCTGCGGCCCGGGGAACGCGCGACACATGCGTCCCCTCTCCTGGGAATGTCAAGGCAGCGGGTTACGTTTCCCAGCCGCTGCGTGGGAGGACAGGACAGAGACAGGCCTCGGCACTTTGAAACCTTTATCTTCCCTAGTTATTTACTCGACTGCAAGCGACTGTAACAGTAGGCGCCCGGTGGATTTGCCTGCAGGGGCGCCACCCTGGGCGCAGAAAAAACCCAGCGGTTGTGGAGGTTGGAGGGGCGGGCTGCTGTGCGGGGCTGAGAGGCGGGGCTTCTCCCACAGACACCCCCACCCCCACCCCCGCCCAAGCCTGGTCTGTGTGTCTCAAGCGAAAAGCCAACTGGGTTCCGTGGAGACGGTATTTTAATGCCGGGGAGGAAGTCAGAGAAGGCGTTCAGACAGGGCAGCAAATGGTTCATCAAAATATTCTCCAAGTCGATGCCTGGGTGGGATTTTTGCCTAGCCCACATTAATCACAGATGAATTAACAGTAATTAACAGGAAGTGTATCTGAAAGGGTTATAATAATACTGCCCTGTCACAAGTATAAAATAAAAGCAAAAAGCACAGGAAGTAAGGGCTGCCCTTAATTTAAACGCTGGCACTAAATAGCCATAGTGAAGGTGATTCCATATGCTGTTTATTTCAAGTGCTTTGTGGGCAGTGGGCAGTAAAAGACCTAGGTAGGTGAGAATCATGTTATTTTTCTAGATATATGCATGCTCACAAGTATGGATTTGGAAGAACAGCCATCTGAAGTTTTTCTTGATTTCTAGATAAGTGTAACCTACCCTTCAGCATCTGGGTTAAGGAGGGAGGCATTAATTTACATGGCCATTAGTGTCCCTCCCACTTCTGAGGTACCTTGAGGCCAGGGATGAATCTATACCTTTCATAAGGACTTATTTCTTGTCATTTTAAATATTTTTCCTTCTGCATCTTTGTACTCCTTTTTCATTGGCCTCAGTGCCCTGGCACTTCACATTCAAGGTTAGACTCAAGTGACTTTGCTGTGGATACTACAGAACACCATACTTCCCAGCAACAGATTCACCCTCTCTAATCTACAGTAACTAGCACTTACTGTGTGTTCATTAAACAGAGCACCGTAAACAGAAAACGAAATTGTATTTATTGCCTTTAGTTATTGCTCATGGTTAATGTGCCACGTATTTATTTCTTCCAGGTCTCACAACTCTGAGGTTCAGTGCTTTATCATTAATCTACTTTAAAGAGGAAATAGAGGAAAGAGGAATTAAAGCCATAGACTTAATGGGGGAGGGAGCGAAGAGTTAAGATTTGAATCTAGCCAGAACAATGTATTTGACAGTTATGACATAAGAAAATGCTTTCCCTTCCAAAGAGTTTCACTGGGTGACAACTGTTAGCTTCCTTCTCAAACTTTTCCTTTCTACCTTCTACCACTGTCCCCATTAAAAAAGCTTGGATTTACTAGGAAATGACATTTTAAACCAGAGTTAGTTTTACTTTCTAATTGTAGCAAACAAGGCCATTAGATCTTGAGTGAATAAGCTTTGCAGTGTCTTTTGGTGTGGCATAAAGAATGCTGTAATTTTACTATTTATACACTCATATTATCCAAGATACTGGATCTGCTACCTAAGGGAGCAATCTGCACGTGACATTAAACTTCCAGAGGCAGCAACTGTACCACACTTGGAGAATGAGTCACAACTTGATGGGAAGGGCAGGAATGAGGTGTTTTTATGTTGCCTTAGATTAGTTAACTAATTCCTCTCTTCTCATATTTTCAAGGAAGCCAGGCCCACCCAGGAGAAGGAGGAAGTAAAACCTTTTAGAAATGAGCCATAAGCTTTATGTCTCTAAAAGATGTATCATGACAACTTTTCAATGGGTTATCTAATTGATTTCTAAGTGTTTAGCAAAGGAAGAAGATATAAATAGCTCTATTTAAGGGATGAGATAATTAAGGATTAAGAGTTAAATAACTTGTCTTAAGGTTTGTGATGAGGAAAAAAACAATGTCATTATCTTTCTATCTCTAGTCTCTAGGCCACAACATAAAAATATCTTGCTATGTTTTTGAAACCACTAGGTTTTCTTACACCTCTAGAGACAGTGAAGTTTTGTACTCAGAATTAAAGTCTCTTAGTTTCCAATGGACATTTCCAAGATTGTTGCAGGCATCCTTTTTCTTCAAGGCACCAACAGGCCTTCTTGTATTCAACTGCTCTATACAAATATTAAATAATTAAAGTGTTGAGGGAAGCCACTGAAGGTCTTGGTTTTTATTCTTGTAGCTCCTTCCATTTTTCAATGTGGAAGAATATAGTAGTATTTCTCAAATAATAAGTAAGTTTTTAAAAAAAACCTTCACTATTGTGAATGTCTGAATTGGTCTTTAATAATAGGCATAGGTGGTTGATGGTAGGAGGCCTTTAGGCATATACCTAACAAGACCTTCAGGCTTTCACTGTTGCCTCATCTCATAGGATCTGCAAGGTTTATTGGCTTCTCATTGATTAGTCATTGTATGGTTTGGCACCATAGTGAAATTTTACATTTTTAGAAACAATAGTGTGAACAAAGACCAGATTTTTCTTCCTGTTACGTGTCATTTAATTTGCTCTGAGTGTTTAAAAAAAAAAACAAAACCCTACATACTCAATTATATATTCTCTCCTATATGACTTCAGTCTTTTGATCAAGGAAATTATAATCATGACTTAGACTTGAGGGCTCTGGGGTGGAAGGAGAGGTGTCACTATAGTCATGGGGGAATAAGGACAAGTTAGTAGCTTGGAGACGAGAAGGGACCAAAGTGTTCATTGGAGTGGGAGCAGATAACTGATTAGAATGATTTGGCAAGTCTATTACACACTGTAGCTGGGGGTGAGGGGGGTGCATGTGTGTGACATGGCCTATTAATTCTTTAGCATGTAAGCTGTAGGCACTGGTACATTGGTATAAATGCATTTAGCACAATATAGGCCCTTAATAAAAGTTAGGAATCTCTACTTAGATTTTTTTTTTAATATGAAATTTTAAATCTCCCCAGGAGTCAGTTAAAGATTTAGTCTTTCCTCCACTTCAAAGAAAAGATCATCATAAAATATTCCACTCTTCCCAAAGAAAACCTTCAAAAATAAAGGTCCTTTGTTTTCTAGTTCTCTCTGACATTAGGCAAGAACATTTCTATTTCAATTTTGTAATTTAAAAATGTTTTAATTTAGCGTCTACTATGTACCAAACAATGGAACAGAGGGAAATGTCCCCTGATTTCCAAAACCTACCATCTCAGTACTGGAAACGATAGGTTTCTTTAAAGAAAATATTATAGATCATATTTAAAATTTAAGTATTATAAATTTTATACTTAATTCTTTTGTTATCTTGGACATAATTTATAGCTTTCTAGAAAAGGGGTAAATGAGGTCTGAGGAATCCAGTGTTATTTCTTATTGTGTGTCAATAAACAACTACAGTTCTCATATGTAATTATTTCTTCTTAGTCAAATTACTATTTATTGATTAGTTTTTCCTGGGCTATAAACAAAGATGAATATGACATGTGAAACTCAGTGTTTTAAAGTTCCTATGGTTTTTAACAAAGGAGCTCCAGTACTAAACCTAAGAAGCTGCAGCATCCTCCCAAGCATTTGCAAACAGCAAACACTAAATTCCTAGGAGTGAGCCTGTGAAACCTTTCAAGTATTTCGCTGAGCTATTCAGGATCTCAGCTATCGCTGTCAGCCGTGAAGCTTGCAGCTCAGGACCCCAGGAGGGACAGAGCTTCCACCTCAACTTAGCGCCATCACCAGAGTCTAGGAAGCAACTCGAATGTTGCTCGGCATATTCATCAGGAGGTTTTTCATACTTGAATTGATAGTTTTGAGTAAAGAGAACTTGCTGACTTATACGTAAATCCTGCTTTCCTAGAAATCCTGGCTAATTTCAGGCTATATTAGGGTGCCTAAACAGTAGCTGAGCAGGCTTTTGCGGGGAAGCATTAGGAAGGAGACTGGCTCGCCTGGTGAAATCCCCCGATGTACCTCGACAGCAGTGTAGGTAGGTGAGGAAAGTGCAGAGAGGTGCATTGTGGATGCTCACGGGTATGCATTTAGCATGGGTCTTCCCTCAATTTCAATTCATCTTCATCACTCTTAATCTTTAGAACTATGTTTCAGAATCAAAGAAGAGATCCAAGTACTGCCACTTCCTTCTATAAACCACCAAGAAAACATTTCAACATAACAAGCCTTATGTTATGTATTCTCTTCAGTTTGCTAATTGTATTGTGATTTGTCAACTGACCAATTTCTGTGTCCACAACTGAACATTATTATTTTTTTTAATTTATGGATATCCTACCTGTCCCCCTAAAAGAATTTAAGGCAATTATAAAAATAAATCCAATAACATCTTTCTCCTTCAAGGCTGTATCCCAAATGCAAGACGTCCTTAGGGTTTATTTTTCAATTATTATACAAAACATGTGAAATAACATTTAAGCAGCAAGAATGAATTTTACTTTCTATGTTGCTGTTGTCCCAGGATCACCATGACAGTAATAACTAAAAGGAGTCTGCCACCTGAAACTGGGCAGAGCTCCTGGGATAGCCAAAGCCAGTACAACACACCCAGGAGTGTTCTCAGAACACCTTTGATTTCACCACCCCTGGGTGTTCACAGAGAAGGGATGACACTGAAAGGTATGCAGCCAGATGGTAATCGTTAGATGTCATCTCCTGCTGGGAAATAAGGTAATTAAGTAATTGCTCTCATGCCACCACTTACAGACACCATGGCCTCTCTCTGGAAAATAATAATCCTTTAGTAGACCAAGCCCATACTTTATAGCATATGACTTTTCAGGGTTCTGCAGTGTTTAGCATTTGAGATTGCAGTCTGGATGCATTTCAGAGGAGCACAGCCAACTTGGCATTACTCAGTGTCTGCCCAGCCAACCTGGACCCCTGCAGAAGGTGATTTTCTTGTCTGATTTTTTTCAGGCCCTTGTTTTCCCCCTCCTATTTCCTTCTTCATTACATGGCTTGCATTCAGGGCTTATTAGAGGTGCCAGCAGAAATGTTGGCTCAAAAATCAGGAAAAGCACAATCAGTCCAAATTGAAGGTTGCTTAGGCATATAGATGAAAGATTGAGTGGGGAAGAAATGAGGTTTTAAATGAATTTTTGGAATGTGTTCAGATTTTATTAATCCACACTATCGTTGACGTTAATTACCAAAGAAAATGGATCCTTACACATCCCTTTTGATCTATAAATGTGCTCAAGTGAAACCCATCTTTTTATAACCAGTAGGCAAATAACCCACTTTCCCCTCGGTTTTCCTACAGCACCATCAGGGAGTTACATTACACTTCTCTGAAGAAGTTTCCCTACTTGCTTTCTTCCCATTGACTGTTCAGCCCTCAGCCTCTGATATTCTCTTCCAGCACTCTGATGCCCCTGCTCTCCCCAGGGTCACCGATGTCTCACTGATGGCTAAACCTGATGGATGCTGTCGGTCCTTATCTCGCTGAGACTCAGCTGCATTTGGTGCTGTGGATCGTTCTTTACTCCTCAAAGCTCTCTTCTCCCCTAAGATCCACAAAACTACATCCTTCTAGATATTCTTGTATCACGCTGACCATCCTCTTTCCGGCAGCTCTTCCTCCACTCACACAATAAATGCTGACAAAGCCCTGGGTTAGGTCCTTTGTAAGCGGCTGTCTCATGCTATATACTTCACCTGAGTAAAATTTCCGCATTTTGATTGAACAAATACCTATGTACTAATGATTCGTATACATATATATTTCCAATCTCAACTCTCATTGAAGTTATGAATTTCTACATCCAGTTTCCTGTTTGTCATTGTCTCCTACATAGTTCATTGGCCTCTGAAATGAAATTGACTGTGTTGAATTTTTGTCTTTCCTCTTTCATTGGCTCCATTTAGAGGATTCTTTCCCATAATGTCTTCACCAATTACTCAAATTAGAAGTCTGGAATTTCACTTTACATCCCTTGCCCTCTCAGGTGTCTGGCCTGGCTGGGTTTGCCTCCAAATACTTCTTGAATGAACTCCTTTTTTTCCATTCCTATCTCGATCTTAGTTCTAGTCTTGGCCATCTCTGGCTTGGGTTAATGCAACAGTTTTCTAATTGTTCTTTCTCCTGCTAATTGTTTCTCCCTCTCAAAACTACTCTCTGCAATACTATCTGAGGTACAGTAAATCTTACCTGAGGTAAAATGCAGATTTGACCCATGTAGCTCCCTTGCTTAAATCTTCTCAACTCTTCATCATGTATACTATCCTATAGGCCCTATAAGTTAACATAAAAGATTCTTAATATGAAAATAATATCCTCCACAAATTGCACCCACTTTTCTTTCTCACCACTCCCTGCCATACTCTAAGCTTCTGCATTGACTCTTTTTTGTTCCCTACACATGCTGTCTCTCACCTCTAAAGACTTTTCTCATATGGTCTCTCATTCTTGGAATGACCTTTCCTCCCTTCATTACCAGTGGCTAACTCCTTTAAGGCTCAGATCTGATGTTACATCTACCAAGAATCCTTCTCCAGTACCTCCCAAGCAAGATTATGCACTCTTCCTTAGGGATCCTATAACACTGTGTCCACAAACGTCACTGCGTTTTACTGCATTACCAGTCATTAATCTTTAATGTCTGTCTCCACCACTACAGACTCTAAGGACAGACTGTTTCATATTAGTGTACTCCATGTGACTTCTGTAGTACCCTGCACATAACAGCGACCTAGCAATTGTAGACTGCATGAAGGTCAATTGTTGATTGGATGTTGAAGTGTGCCTTACCTAAGACTCTTGGGTACCAGTATCTCTTTTTCTTTTTCTTTCTTTTTATTGGAGTATAGTCAGTTTATAATGTTGTGTCAATTTCTGGTGTACAGCATAATGCGTCAGTCATACACATACATACATATACTCCTTTTCATATTTTTTTCATTATAGGTTACTACAAGATATTGAATATAGTTCCCTGTGCTGTACAGCAAAAAATTGTTGTTTATCTAGTTTATATATAGTAATTAGTACCTGCTCAAATCTCAAACTCTTAATTTATCCCTCTCCACCTTCTTTCCCCTCTAGTAACCATAAGTTTGTTTTCTATGTCTGTGAGTCTGTTTCTGTTTTGTGCCTAAGTTCATTTGTGTCATTTTTTTAGGTTCCACATATAAGTGATATGTGGTATTTTTCTTTCTCTTTCTGGCTTACTTCACTTAGTATGACGATCTCCAGGTCCATCCATGTAGCTGCAGATGCCATTATTTTATTCTTTAATATGGCTGAGCAGTATTCCATTGTATAAGTACACCACAAATTCTTTATCCACTCATCTGTTGATGGACGCTTAGGTTGTTCTCATGTCTTGATTATTGTAAATAGTGCTGCTATGAACATTGGAGTGCATATATCTTTTTGAATGAGAGCTTCTTCCAGATATATGCCCAAGTGTGGGATTGCTAGATCATATGATTAGTCTATTTTTAGTTTTTTAAGGAATCTCTGTTCTGTTTTCCATAATGGCTGCACCAAACTACATTCCCACCAACAGTGTAGGAGGATTCCTTTTTCTCCACACCCTCTCCAGCATTTGTCATTTGTGGACATTTGAATGATGGCCATTCTGACTGGTGTGAGGTGATACCTCATTGTAGTTTTGCTTTTCATTTCTCTTAAGTACCAGTATCTCTTGATTTATCATTGTTAGAGCTTACAGGTTTTTTTTATAATTTCTTCCCAAGTGCTATCCATTTAAATTACCTTAACAATGACAGCTCCTTTAATGAAACTTTATAATCACAGATTTGTGTTTTAACTCTCCCTTCTCACAAGGGCTTTAAGTTATACTTTTGTAGAAAGTTGTGTGTTCTTTGCTGGCACCCTGGAAACCCTTGGGGGAAAGGGAACATGAGGAAAGCAAGCTCAAAGCACATCTCTAGTTCACGGACATGCCAAGTTCCTTCTGGGATGATAAGTTGCCAAGCACCAAAGTCCTGTAACTCGTCATCCCCAGTGAATGAGAGGAAGAGGTGGTGTGGAAAGAACATCCTGTTTTGCAGAACCTTGGTGACTAAAATGTTGTCATCTCATGTTATTTTTTTTTTCTCATTAGTGCATCTGTTTAATCTTGTGCTGCCCCCAAAATTAACATGGTCGATTTAGGTCACTAAAGTCCAGTTTATGCAAAGAAGAGAGAGCATAAGAAAAGCAGGACACAGAATTCCTTGTTTCACAGCCTTAAGAGGTAATAGTAGCACACAAGACAGTCCTAGGTTTCACAGGCACCACCTTCTTGTTCCTGGAGGTCTCTGAACAATGTGATGCTAATCGGGAAGACTTTTCATTAGCCCTCCTATCTGAATCATTATATCACCAGAGGCAATTTATGTATATTTCATAAAGATGCTGAGTTTGAAAACATCTACCTGTATAATGAAGCAAGTTCTCATTGAGAACAATATTGTGGTTACACAAGAAGAGAGTTCTACCAGCAACTTGAATGCCTGCTATGTATCAAGAATGTAGTAAATGCTTCATATATGTTCTCTTAGTTAGCCTGCACGATAATGTTCTGAAATGAGATCCATTATCCCATTTTTAATATGTGGAAACCAAGCTCAGAGGGCATAAGTAACTGTCTTGAGGTTATACAATGGGTAAGTACCTGAACTTGGACGAAACATCAGTGTCTTTTTGTCTCAGTTTAAGTACTCTAAAACTCCTTGTTCTTTTTGCTAAAATATAGCTTATTTAATTTGACTCATAGCTGTTTTGGATGTTTTGAGCTTTAATAAGCTACGGATTGAAAGTGGTGGATGTGTCATTTCAAATTCTTGAGTGATGAGTACATTTATTACTATCAGAGTCTCAAATGCCAGAACCTGACAAATGCCAACAGTAATTAAGTGTTAACATTTGTTATTTAAGATATAAGCGACAGTAGTATTTTTACTCACAAGAAAGGATGAGAAGTAGCTCTTGCTTCTGTGGGTCACAGAACCTGTTTGGGTTAGTCAGTCTCTGTGTTGGTGCCGACAGCTTAACAAGTTGACAGTGCTTATCTTTACAGCTCTTCAGTTAAAACTGATTTTGATCTTTGAAATAAAGGATTGGAGGAGTACTAACTCCACATTGCTTGCTTACTCATGACACATGATTTTATCAAACATATGTGGAAAATTACTTAAAAATGACACTATTCTTTAAGACCATTTGAAAATTCTGTACAATTTTAAAGTCTGCAGATTCTCTACCTCTTCAGAAACTCACTCAGAGGAAGCAAGTCTTGAATTAGGTGGGAAATATTGCTAATTAGGAACTCCAACTGGAAGGTTCCAGACCCTTAAATCTTTCTAATAAAAGGAGACACACACTGTCAATATGAAATTCATTTTTTTTCTTTTCTAAAAAAGGCAGAGATGATTTTACCATGTTTGAGAAAATGTTTTGAACTTTAGTCATTTTATTTTAATTCAAACATCTGGCTAATTTTGCCATTTTCTCAAGTTCATCTTGGGTATATAAGATTGTCTTCTAAAATATTAGATTAAAATGTGATTAATTGCACTCTTCTACACATTATAATCTCTAAAAAAATTCAGTTAGAGAAGATGAGAAATGAGCTATGTCTTTTCCCTTTTAAAAATAAAACTGATGTCCTTTATTATGGGAACATACCATAGTGTCATGACTTTCCAGAATTGTGTCAAGATTATATTTCAGATTGATAGAAAAAGAATATTCTATCAGCTTAATACTTAGATCCAATCAAATAGATAAAAATTTTATGGGTTATAATAATGAGTTATATAGTTCAAAAACAACTTTTGAGTTCACTTAAACCTAGCTGTGCTATGTAAAAAGACAAAGGAGGCAGTGAGAACTTAGCTGGGTTTCAAACCCATAAAGCTGGCTCTCAACAGCATGAGTCACTCAGAGATAAAGGCATCCAGTGATTTACTTGAATTATTCACTGCCAGCCTGGAAAAGATTTGGGAAATTAGCCGTGTACTCACTTTTTTGATGGCATGGCAAAAGAAAGGCTAATTCATAAAAAGTAGAAACCTCTTTCATTTGCCATTGGATTTCCTCCTAGCTCAAACACAAATGGCCTTACTAATAACAAAGCAACGGCCTGGGAGGCTAGATGGAGGTTGTATGCCTTAAAGAATAGGCTACCATCTTTTGAGTGTAGTAAGGGCAACCTGGGTAATTTAGAGTCTACAAATGGTCTCATTTGACAGATTTAGTTCTTCTTAAAAAAAAAAAAGAATTCATTAATTTCCCAAGCAGCTGTGCTTTGTAATTTTTTAATTCCATTTTTACCCTGTGAATGATTTCTTGGGACTGGTTAGAATGTATGGTTCAGGTATGTGTAGATTCTTTATGGAGCTTTAGGAAGATGAAGTGTACTTATCTGAAAAAGTACATGATCCACCACCTTTTCTCTTGGAAGATATTGACAATCTGGTTATATAATCTGTCATCAGTGAGAAACTGGGCCATGCTAAGTTAACCACAAACTCATCATCATAACACTAGACGGTATTTGAGTTTCCCCAGTACTGGCACTGCCTCTTCTGAATTCAGGTAAGGGGTCAGGGCTCATGAGAACAGCAATTCATGGCTCAGCCAGGCCCCTATAGGGTGTCCTTGCCAGTGGAGAAATGACATAGATTGCTTGCTGGGACCTCTTCAGAGATGGAGTAAAATAAACAGGAAATGGCTTCTTAATACCAAGAAATTGTTCATCCCAGGCTTTAGGAAAGTTCAGAAGGTGATTAGTTGTTTTCTCTAACTTGAATGCATGTATTTGTTGAGCTGCAGCCATGCCTTCTGGCTTCTTTATCTGATTTCTTATTCAGAAAGCACCAACTTTCTGAGAGCCACACTTGCCCATCATGGTGGCTTCATGGCTGAAATCGGAATGTGTTGCAACTGCGTCCTTAAAAGCAGCTCTCCCCTTCAGTCTTCTAGCTGCACACTTTCACAGCCTGGTCAGCAGTTGTTATTTCTCCTCCTCCATGCTCCTGCCCAAGGGACACTGATTTGCAAGGGGGAGGATTCCAGTTCTGGCCTTGGTTTCCTTCCCACATGAAGTGTCTCTCTCTTTAACTGGCAGAGTCTCCTGATACTTGGATTGGAGGAAGCTTATTTTACAACCTTGTTTCTGCTAGTGTGCTCATATCATTCCCAGTTTAATAATAAACCTTTTTTGTCGTTGTTGCTCTTAGCATAATTTGTAAATTACTTCCCAGAGCCGCCCTTACTAAATGTCTGTGACCTTATTGTCAAGAACAGCTTGACAAGCAGAAGCTGCTGCCTGGGGGCTGGAATGTCCCACTTCCTGTTCTTTCTCTCCAAGCTGAAGCCTTCTATCCAAACAAAAACTCAACTCAGTGCACATGTGACCCAGAGTTGGTTTGAAGTGAAACTCTCCAAAGATGAAAAACTTTACACATTAACTCCTGGTTTCACTCCATCTACTTACAGCGCCTAAGACCACAAAGAGGGCCTTTTAAAAAGAACCAAAATAAACAAAAAGATGGCTCAAACTGTGGACTAAGACAAACAAGCAACCAGCAGCCACAGATAGCATCAGATTAACTGCTGCTGAATCCTGACAAAATGTAAGAAACTAAGACAATGGCATTGTATTTAAGTCAATGACCCCACAGCCCTGCTAGGACACTACTCAGTCCTCCTAGTGTATTTCAGTGTAAAGGAAATGGGTACTTGGACTCCAACCCAGGGTGTCTGTGACCAGAAGGAGCAGAAGAATCCCATGTCTTCACTGCAAGAAAACCATGACAACAGTATGGTCCTTCTGTTATAAAAACCTGGGTCCTTCTGTTATAAAAACCTGGGATTCATTTTGATGTTTTCCTCATAGCCAAGCTTCTAATTTTTCTACCAATATTTTACTTAAGATATAATGTGAGCCCTACCTAAAGGGGCACATAGCCAGATATTACATGAAGGCTTTTCTTTTCTTTTCTTTTCTTTTCTTTAGGAGATGAATTAACAATAGGTCATAACATGAATGAAGACAGGAAATCAGCCAATCACTGAGGCACTTCCCTTAAAGTGGCAGATGGAAGGAAGAAGCCTCATTTTTTCAAAGAGAAGATGCCACCCAGCAGAGGGAAGATGCTGGGAAGAGGGTAGGGGTTGGAAAGATGGGTGATTCTGGGTCTTGGAGATGATAGTAAGTGCCTAGTAGATGGCTGTGGGGAGAACTGAGAAGGCTGAGCACCAGAGTTATAAATTTCTTGGCTTTGGATAGACAAGGCATGAAAACTTATGAATGAGTGTGATACCGGTGAGACGCTGCGTTTCTCCTAAGAAGCTCTGTGGCAGGCTTCTGCTCCAGCTCTTGTGGTGGCCGCTGGAACAGCGGACCTCACCTCTGCCCTGTTCTGGGCCAAACTTTAGGATGGTGATTTTGTGGCATGGGCAGCATGTCCCCTTTCTTCAGCCCACGTCTCCCCTGCTGAGAGCCCGAGCACCCTGCATTCATGAGGCATCTCACGGCCAGTGAGCAGTATAGCAGTGCCCAGAATGACAAGTACAACACAACCTTACTTTGCACAGCTTAGTATCTCTCGAGTGACTGAGACTTGAAAGAGCTGTAACTCACAGGCCTGGCCTGCTCAACTTCAGGAATCCACTGGGATGCCCCTACATATCCCCAGGGGTGGGAGGTAGCCATTTCTCACTGAAATATTTACGTCCACCGTGCAGAATGCCATCTTGGCCCTGTGGTTGCTCATAGATCATATCATTTACTCACGATGCTCCAGGGCCAGATTCTTAAGGAACTAGCATCACTCTCATTGTCAGGGCTTTGAGAGAGACCAAGGCAGGCAATATTCCCCTTTCCCTGACTCTACCATTTTCATAACACTAGGGAACACAATCAGGAAGGAATAGGAGCCTTGGATGAGGCATAGAAAGGACGTTTCTTGCAGGTGGAAGGCACGTCGAGGACATTAGTTGTACACTGGGGTGATTAACTAACTGAGGGGGCCTTCAGCATATGGGACTTTAGGTGCTAAGACCAGGAAAGTCTCAGGCCAACCAAGATAAATTGGTTACCCTACTGCATACAAAACTATATAGGGAATTACCACATGTTCCCTTATGTGCCATAAAACTTTAATTTGGATTCTGCTAATTTGGAAACTGTTCCCCCAAAACGGCTGAAAAATGCATGCTTGATAAATTATTATAATAGGCATATAAGTAGAACACAATCGATTTTAGAAAAATTTTTTTAAAAAGTCTTTTGCAAGCACTTTCATATTGATACAGATCTTTCAACTTAACATTGTTCTTAAGTTGTGCTTTAAAGTGAGATTCAAGGCCTTCAATTGGACAGTGCTATTAGAATAACAGTAATAATTATAACTAGGATTTACATAGTACTATGTAACTTGGGAAATTTTTAAAATCCATTTTCTTATTTGATCCCTACACCAATTTTGGGAATGTTACTTTTATTCACTTTTTTTTTTTTTTTGGATGCAGAAAGTGAGACTTAAAGAAGTTCAAAGACTGGCAAAAGGCCACACAGTTTATGAACAACAGAACAGGATCTCAAATGCAGTACAAAGCCTGTGCTTTTAAATTCTTAGGCAACATGCCAGGCAAAGAGAATAATATGTATAAAGGCCCTGAGGTAGGTTAGAGAGAGGCACCGTCAAGCAACACAGCTTTGTAGCAAGTATGTGGTAAGAGGAAAAACTACAGAGTTTCGTAGGGTCCTGAAGGCAGTGTGCGATGAGGGTCTGGGGAAAGGATTTGGCCTCTAAAATAAGGGAATGGGATGATATTGAAACAGATGAGTGAAATGATCAAGCTTGCATTTTAAAAAGTTTCTTCTGTTGCTCTGAGAAAGACTGACCTGGGGAGGTCAGTCAGGAAGCTGATGAGGTTGTTAAGCAGGCAAAGATGGTGGCTTGGACTAGGACTGTGGCAGTGAAGGTGGACAGAAGTCGATGGATTAGAGAGGTCTGTAGAAGGTAAAATCAGTGGACTTGATGGGATGTAGGGGAGGAGGCGGAAAGTGATGTCAAGGACGACCTTGGACAGACGAGGTTCCTGGGAGGACTAGCAGGAGAGCTGTCAGAATGCTGATCTTTCAAAGGCATTGCAATTCTACTGGGTAACTTAGCAAAATATAAATACAGCCCACTGTATCCAGTGCTGAAGCATCCAGTGCCCATGAGTAGAAACTGAAGAACAAAAATGCCCTCTCCACTAGTGTAGGCCTCTCCCTAAACATGTTTTCTAAGCAGTCAGCTGAAAATTATCCCTTAGAACCAGTTAAAATCTTGACACCAACTAGGCCTAATGCTATTTACTGGGAATATGTTGTTTTTTGTTTGTTTAATTATCAGAATTTAAATATTTCATTGTCTACCAAAATAATAAATTATTAAGATTGGAGCAAAGGAAAATCAAACAAACAAAACAGCTCAGGAGAACTAAGCCTGAAGAAAAGTGAAAAGGGTTTTGTCCTTATTTTTCCCCCAGAACAGGTTCCTGCTTTGGCCAGTGGAAGTGATTAATAAATGAATATGTTCCTATCTATATTTTTTGAGTTATAAAATTTGTTCCTCTCCACTCCCCCAGTAGTAAGTTTAATGGTGTCCCCAGAAATTCACTTCCACTCAGAACTTCAGAATGTGACCTTATTCGGAAACCAAGTTTTTGCAGGTGTAATGAGTTAAGGATCTGGCGATGCAATCACCCTGGATTTAGAGTGGGCCCTAACTCCAACGACTGGTGTGCTTATAAGAAGACTAAAGATGCATAGACAAAAGAGAAGAGCATGTGATGACAGAGGCAGGGTTAGTTACAGGGCCATGAGTCAAGGAACACCTGGGGCCACCAGAGGCAAAGAGGAGGCAATTCAACCCATAACAATCTGATGCTTTCAAAGGGAGCAGGGCCCTGCTGACACCTTGATTTCAGACATCTCACCTCCAGAACTATGAAGGAATAAATTTCTGTTGCTTTAAGCCACCAAGTTTGTAGTAATTTGTTATGGTGGTCCTAGGAGACTTCTACACCCACTAAATAAATGTTGAACAAATGGTTTGTGATTGTCTGTATTTGGGTCCAGCCTTGTTCCCTGGTTTCTGACAGGAGCAACAAGGAGCAGGTAATGCACTTTTCAAGAGGGAACACTGGCAGAAAGGAGTTTTGGGTGGGAAAATGAGTTCAGACTTAGACATGTTGGGTTTCAGTTGTCAGTGCCATGTCTAAGTGGAGATGCTGAATTGTCCATTGGATGTATGGTTCTGGATTTCAGAATGTTGGTCTGGGTGGAGTATATATGCTGAAAGTTGTCCGTGCACAAGTGGTTCATGACTCACAGGAGTGGTTGAGATTGCCTAGGATGGGAGTGTTGTGAAAGAGAAAAGAGGAACACTTTAAGCAGTTCCCTGAGGAGTTCCATCCTTTAAATATGGATAGAGGAGGAAGAGACATTAAAGGAGATGGGGGAGGAAATTGTGGAGAGGATGGAAAAAAACAAGAGAGGAGGATGGTATAGCTGCCAGGGGAGGAGACTACTTGCCTGTGTTGAATGATGTGTTGCCAAATAAGATACAGATTGAACATGGCCGTTGGTATTAGCAACACGAGGTCATTGGTGGCCTCAGCAGGAGTAGCTTGGGCAGAGTAGAATTCAGATTGGAGAAGCCTGGAGAGCATCTGCATATTCAAAATATTTGAATATATTTTCTAAAAGGAAGAAAGTGGATAGGAAATGAGGAAGTCGAGATAGCAAGGTTCACAAAGCTTGGATGTGAAGATGAGTAGGACAAGAGAGTGTTCTGTGTGTGTGTGTTTTAAGGCATGTTTAAATGCTGTTGAAAGGGAACACGGAGGGGGAGAATTATTTGAAGGGGATGAGTTTGAGAATACAGAGTGGAGGGAGGAGATGATCAATAGTGCAAAGTTCCACAGGAGGTGAAAGGAGATGGGATTCATCGGGCACATGGAAGAAGATGGCTTTGGATAGGATGTGTGACCTTGCCTCCATGTGATGGCAGGGGAAGTGAAGGCAGGTGGGAGGAACTGTGGATGAGCAGGTATAGATTTTGTGGTGGGAAGCTCAGGTTGGGAGTTATCATCTAATATATGTCTTTCCCCAGAAAGTTAAAAGGTTCCTGACTTAATTTTTTGCTGATTCAGACTGCACTACTTTACACTGAGATCCGCTTCAATGCTTACAATAAAGCCAAGTAAGTAGTATTTTAGGATCATGATTTCTCTAAAACTTCAGACCAGATAACTCCATGTTTGGCTAAAGTGTCAGGACACTGTACTGTTCTTCTAAAGTCTTGCAATTATTTTTGGTTATTAACATCTCCAAAAAGTGGCACACATATCCATGGAAATAGAATGTTTCACTACTCTCCTGACAGAGACGAATTACAATAATTTCCAAAAGGAAAAAAACTATATGGCATATTTATGAAAAAAAAAATGCTTAGGAGATTTCCTAATTGATTCAACCAAACTTTTAAAAATGTAAGCAGTCATATAATAGCATCACTGTTGGTTTGTGATTATCCTCAAAGTAAATAGAGTAAATACTGGAATATCATACACTTGTCATACATGCAAATGCTCATACAATTTCATACCGTCTATAGCAGGTGGATAGATAGACATAGAGAAGTGATTCCATAGGTGGGTTGGAAGTGAAACCACTTAACAACTATTCTACTGCTCCTGTTACCAAGCACATGATAATCTGAATTTAGCAGCTGGCTCTTAACCTTTGAATTTTCTGGCTCTTGGCAAGTAAGAATTCTAATGTAATGCCTGAGCAACACTGAATAATGAACCAGACACTACTTTGAAAATGTGTGTGGTCCTTTGCATAGCCTTTTTTTTTTCCCCAATGAGCTGTTTTTCTTCCAAACTTAATCCTCTTGTCCCTTATAAAATTCTTTATGGCATATTCATCCCTGGGAAAGGCACGAAGGACGGAGTATCCCCTCTTGTTTTCTCTGACATAGCAATTATTGCCTGATAATGACGTGGTAGAAACAGCAGCGTGGAAATCAAGGCAGAACTACGAACGGGTGTTAATTCTGTATTTAATCCCGTACATTGTTTAGTTGCTGTGTGTGTTAGCGTTCTGATCTATGATTAATGAACCATACTAGTCCAGCTTCCTACTGCTAGAGGTGGGGAAACTGGCATTCCAGCAGTGAGGTTAAGTAAATTCTTCCACACTCCATGTGTTGCTTTATGGATCACAGCACGTACCATAATTCATTTCAACAATGTATTCATAGGGCAATTATATGACTATAAATATAATAGTAATAAAGGTTTTCTTTTAAAGTCCAACTACTGTTCATTTAAAGGTATTCTAGATTTCATCAGTCTTATGATAGCAAAGTGACTTTTCATTTACTTTTGAAAAGTGAGACTCTATTTGCATACAGCTATTTTTCAGTTTCTGAATTTTTAGTTGAGGACTTTCAATTGAGATTCTACATTGTTATTTAGAGAATATTGGGTTTCATCACTGAAATAAGGAGGTTAAAAATGGTGATACAAAGACCACTATACATGAAAATTTTCAGGATTGGCAAATTGGCTTCTCATAGACTCATAAAAATGTTTGTGAAAACAAACAAACACAAACCAGAGTAAGAATTTAGAAAACAAGCATTTAGGGTTTTATACAACTCACTGCGAGGCCTTTAGCAAATCATTTAATGCCTGTGAACTTCTCTGCTTCCTGACCATAAAATGAGAGTATTAGACTAGATGTTCCTTCTAAGGTTTTTTTAGCTCTGACATTCCCAAGGCAACCACATGTTATGGGTCAGAGTACAGTAACTACAAATAATGATTTATTTCTTCTGGGGAAAAAAAGCAGACACACTAAGTTACTGTATTACAATATACAGTCAGCATACAGGCATCATGAAATGGACATGGAGTGAATTAGACTGGGGTTTCAGATCGTAGCCTCACCATTACTGGCCTTAAACAGTTCATGTTCTCTGCAAGTTTCCTCGCTTCTAAAATGGGAGTGATTGCTTTTCCATGACGGGGCTATGATAATACATAAGCAAATAGATGTACAGAGCTTAGCATCGCGCTGGGCATAGTAAGTACTCAACAAAAGCTAGTCATTACTTTTGTTGTTTTTGTCACAGAGGATTGCTACAAGAAACAAGGCATCCAGTGCAATTAGGTGCTCAAGAGATAGTACCTAGTCTTGAGTCCTTTTTCAAAGTATCAGAATTTATGCAGTAGACATCTAGGGATATAAAACTAGTCATGCAGTATGAGAAAAGAAACATTAAAAATGGTCAGAAAAGTCCCCAAGTCATGAGAACAAGGCAAGGAGTCTCTCAGCTAAGGTTAATAATCACCCTACACTGGGGAAGTGGGCTAATAATGTTGACTCGAAGTAGAAATCCATGGTGGTTAGCATAAAAAAATACACCAGTTTAGAAAATTAGGTAAGAGGAATCAAAAGGAAATAAAACCACCTCCAACAACCAGGAAGCCAATTCACTCAATAGCAAAGTCAGTGTGGTGGGAAAACCTGCTGAGGAAAATCAGTGAAGCAAGGATTCTTCTGTGCATCCAGGTACCCGCAAGATTCTGGGCAGAGCTCTCATGAATACACCTGCCCTAAGCTCCCCTTACCTCCTCTGGCTGCTTCTCCTCTAGATATCTTCACAAAGAAGATACTGGACTTGTAAACCAGATGCTCATTCTGCTGTGCAGTAGAAATGTGACTGTGGAAGCCTCTTAGCTCCTGAAGTTTGTCTTCTCCTTTCTGGGGAATGCACTGTAATAGAGGAATTATGCAGTGTAACCTGTTTCTAAGCAATCTTTCTCAAAAAACAGACCCCTTTATTTCCAAATTATAATTTTACAGGTAAACCTCCCAATGGCTGATTTGCTGAAATGAGCCCCTCTCAGTGTCACCTCACCTATATCTGAGAGTTACTCAGGGGTCTCATGACCTCTGGCAGAATCCTTCTAGTTTTTTCTATTCTGATCTCTCTCTCTTTTTACATTCCACTGTTGATTTTGCTGCTTCTTATACTTACAATGTAGCCATGTGGGAAAATTGTCCTTTCCTGACATTCCTGCTCTTAGAACGGGGCAAGGGGTCCTGCTTTGACCTTCCTTCAGCCATGTCCCACCCTACAGGGTGGGGAATCCACTGGGCCTACCCACCTTCTTCTAGACCATGTTCTGGGTCCCTATGGCTCCAGAATCTCTTACCCAGAGGGACTTTAGGCTCCAACCCTGGGCCCTTCATCCTGAAGCTTGAGCATTCAATGTACATACCATATAATCTCAAGGGATAGCTAAGGGTGGCCGTTTGCTGTGGGAGTGTGTATGGAGATTGGAAGTATGGCCTGGGATATCCATACATGGGTGAATAAGACCCCTCCTTATATGGGACAGAGCCAGTGTGGGAAGAAAAGGGGATGGACTGTGGGCAGCAGAAGAAGAGGAAGAGAATTCTACATTTGAACTAGTCTTCTAGGTCATTATGATAATGATAGACTTGGCAAAGTAGCAGGATGAGTCCTATTTTAGACAATTAGGCAGCTTGATTCATAGTGTTTAAATATTCAGGTGTAGGTGTACAAGTCTCCTTTGTACTTCTGCCCAGGCCCAAGGATGTTAAGGTAGGTCTATCTGAGTGAGGCGATCACCACTGATACCTCATTTTCAGATCTAAGATAATTCTCTTAGCACAAGTGACACCAGTCAGTTACTTTAATAAGATTTCACTGAAGACCTGGAAATAAAGTCTAATGCAGGTGAACCAACAGCTATATTCAGTGCTGGTTACTTTTAGGACCCACAAACCTAGCTGGACTTCAAGGTCCACCCCGCCCCCGCCAGCTCCCACAGCTTCTGGTATCCTGGAGACCAGCTCAGGCCCACAAGTGAAAATCTCTAAGTACCTCCAAACTCCAGTCTAAGACCAACTATTTGTTGTTTTTCTTGTTCTTGTTTTAAATGAAGTCAGATGTGCTTCACTGAAGCCAGAATGATAGGCAGTAACACTATCTGTTTCCTTAAGATAAGACCCCATCTACCATCCAGCCCCAACTTATGAGTAATTTGACCACAATGGTCTGGAAGAGATCATCACAATTGTTCCCTCTATTTCTCAAAATCCTGATTGCTCTGTCTTAGCTAGCATGTGTTTGGGTTACTAACAGATCAGTCCAGGCAGCAGAGCACAAGCCTCAGGTTAATTTCCCTTCACAGCTTAACCCGCACTAGGAGGAGGAAGGGGTGTGGGAAGTGTGAGACTTTTAAGTCCCTCTGTCATAGCTGTGCCTCAGCTCCCAGAACCCCATGAGTAACTATCTGGACAAAAAAGACACACACCTTCCAAGGAAAAGGTATTCTTGATTCTAAGGCAGTCTAAATCAAGACTGGGGGTGAAGTCCTGCTAATATTCCCAATTATAGAACTGGATTTAGAGAATTATAGAATTCTCAAGTATAGAATTAGAATTAAATAGAACTCAACATATCAGTTGGAAGTAGCAGTGTTTGGATTAAATTTTTATAATCCAGGGCTTTCTGAAAATATGGGTCTCCATCTAAATCTCCATCTCAGTCTAAGTCTGCAAGATGCAAAAGGCTCACCAAAGTCATTTCTCCTAGAACAAAGTAAAGTATAAACCACTTGCTGCTCCTCCTACTTGGCAGTTTTCAATTTTCAAAATTATTAGAATCAAATCTCAAACAAACATTATTAAATATGTTTACTACTAAACACATTAAAATGAGTAATAATACTTGTCCTACCTACATCATGGACAATTGTGAAGACTGGAAAAGAAAAAGAATAGTTTGCTAGGGTAACACAGTGGCACCTCTAAACACCAAGGAGTAGGAGCAGCTGGGTGGCATTACCATTACCTACTTCACAAGCGATGTATATGTGTGGGTTTCAAAAGCAGACTGCAAACCATAAATGATAATCCAAAGGTTAGGTAATTCTGTTACCTTCCCCTTGATACCGAGGCTAGCTGTTCTGGTGAACATATCTGGATTCAAGTCAATGTCTTATTGCGTATCTTCTAAGTATAAGCCAGTATGATAGACTTTGAAACTCAAACTACATTCCCTTGGCTCAAAGCAGTATTCTCAATTCAATTGCTCAGCTGTGTTTATATTCACCCTAGAAAACCTGTAAGACCTCCCCTGATGCTGAAGACCAAGGATTTCTTTTATTTTTCTCCATTTTCCTCCTTAATCATTTTACATGACCAGGGAGAAAGAATGTTAGGATCTGTCTTCATCTAAAAAATGAATCATTTTGTTTTCTTTTGTTAGCATGAACATGTGTAAGACATAACTATTGTGGTGAAGACCTGATTCCAGAATCAGCAGACCTGCTTTTAAACTTTTTAATGGTTGAGTTATTTAACATGATCAGATCAGACTTTGATCATATGTCAAACTGAATTAAAGACAGTACCCACCTCACAGGAGTGTTGGGAGGATTAAAGGCAATAATGAATAGAAAGCATTTAGCCTAGTAGAATCAAATGCTAATCATTTAAAAATAGTTTACACTATTTCTGAGTTAGGTGCTAAAGAGGATACATAGATTATAAATTGAGACCCCTAATGCCAAGTGCAGAATCCTTCCAAAGACAATAAATTACTACACAACAATAATGTGGCTTCCAGTGAGATATAGGGTGGAACTCTTTGTTATCCAGAATCCCATCTCTGCAGAAATAGATCTGAGAAATGGGAAGTAAGTGAAAAATGAACCAGTGCAGCTAAACTAGATATCACAAAGTATATAAATATCCTGTACAAATAATGGGCACAAACCAAATCATGAGCAATGGGCAATAGACTATTACTGTAACATACTACAGTGGTAATCATAATTTTTCTCATGAAGCTCTATTGTTCTAGTATTGATCTTTCAAGAGAGGGTTATATTTTCCATGTTCATGTGCAATGGGCAAAGCTATTCCAACTTGGTCCTATTCTAGAAGTTATATTCTAGAAGTTCACTCCTGAGGTCAGCATGCAGGACACACACAGAGACAGTCATAGATTTCAGGGCCACACAGGCAGGGCAGCCTTTCCCAGGCAATCACTAACTCCCCGCCAATCACTAACTCTCCGCCCACTTCAGTAGAGAACATTAAAGGAAAGCAAACTCCTTCCTGATAAGACAGCTTTTGAAATCTAACACTGAGCACTTGTAGCCTGGGAGAGAGAATGCCTTGGAAAATAGCAAGAGAGGCCCTTATAGAAGAAAGAAACGTGAGTTAATACACACAGGGAATTTAGAACGGTTTTGCTAATGTGGGAGGTCCTTTTTGAAAGATAGTTTTTATTATTTTTTCCCAGGAAAAGAACAACTTGGACATACAAAAGAGTACTGGTAGAACCTTCACAGTTTGAAAAATGTGTAGAACACCTTAGAAACTTAGACCCCCAAAGCATATAAGGATTTTTTGTTTATTTGTTTAAAAGAATCAATTCCTTAGCAGATATGGGAACTCATAATCCTATTGAAGACTTTTTGCAGCTGGTCTCATTAAGTTAACTATGTAGTACTCTATATACAGAGTTGTTCCTTAGTTTTAAATCTATCATCTTCATAAAGTTCCAATCTAAAACCCTTCCAAGTATGATGACATCTGATAGTATCTGGATCTACCACTGCTGTTCAAGTTCTAGGGCCCACCCAGAGTGGGCTGATGAGATAAGCATGCCATCTCACATAAAGCTGCCTTCAGACATTTGTTGGGACATGCTTATGGTATCAGTCATACATTTCACTCAAAAATGAGACCTCTTAAGCCTTTATTCAAAGCCCATGCATGTTTCTTTTTTCTAATTCAATAATAAACATGTATTGAGCTTCAAATATCTACAAGGCCATAAATATATGTCTAGCCAGCCAGAGTAAGGTCAACTTCCTTCCCATAAATTAAATGGCAAACATGTTAGGGGGGAGCAATGAACATCTTTCAAGCCCCTGAATTGAGACCTGTGCTTTAAGATCTGTGTGAGAGTGAAAAAACACAGTAGTTTCCCATCAGAGAAAGTTTTACTCTTATGGTCTTAAATATATAATCCCTAGGTTCGTAAATTACTCCCTGTAAAGGAGGAAATGCTGCTTTCCTGTTATCAATCACTTGATTTACTTGAACTTTCAAAAGGGCTCACACACATTCTCTGCTACTAAACTGACTTTGAATGCACATTCTCTGCTAGTACTTTGATTTGCTGTCTCACAGGGCAATCTGTGTGACTTAAACACAATGGCAAGCCATGCAGGTGCTTGCTGTGTGTCACAAACTGTGCCTACTGTGTATATTTTTTCTAATCAGCCATGCATCCTGAAGCAGTTAAGGATGTCTGTGGGAAGAAATATGACTTATCCTAGTACTGCTCTTAGCCTGACCTATGGTGAACTTGAGTGAGTAAAATACTCCCTGGAGAAAAAACTGCTCACTGTATAAGGTAGGTGTATTCATTTCTTTCAAGGCAACAGGATACATTTAACAGCAAGGAAAAGAGAGTTTACTAAATATATCCTGAGTAAGACTCTTTGGTGGTTTGTTGTTTTTCAGGCTCAATTTCTTGGCTTCTAAAATCTGTCCCCTAGAAAGAGGGTAGTCCAAAAGCTGAAACTGATCAAGAACCCAAATTCTGTTCATGAAGTCTTCCCGGTGAAGGGAATGGAGAGAAATGTAATTCAGATTTTAGTAAGCAGTCTAGAATGATTTTTAGATAAACTATAAGGCTATCACTGACTTGCCCTTATAAAATTTAATTACTCTCAGACAAAGCAAGTTCTTCCTAATTAGATTTGCTATGAAAAAATAAAAACACAGTAAATTAACAAAGGAAAGTATTCTCCAGACAATAAAAGCCACTGAAATTAAATGTTGTACTTATGGAATGGTCTGGAACAGGTACTAACAACTAAACAAAGGAACTTCAGTGTGGTAATGGTAGGAGGAAGGTGGCCAAAGAGAAGAATACTGTGTTATCAAGCCTCTGGTCAGTGCCTGAGACTCTAGAGGAGAGTAAAGAATAAAACCAGAGTGTTAGAAGAAATCCTTGGTTATCTGCATTTACCCCATTATGCACAGATGAGGACGCTGAGGCCCCATGTAGTAAAGTCACTTGTCCAAGGACACAGAGCATGATAATGAGGACGCTGAGGCCCCATGTAGTAAAGTCACTTGTCCAAGGACACAGAGCATGATAATGTGATAACTGCAGCATACGCTGGTCCTCTCCTTCATTGTTAGGTAATTTATGCTATTAGGCACTGTCTTCCTTTTTTTATGTGGAAGGAGGAAATTTCTAATCGTACAAATATTTAAGATTATTATGTAGACTGTCAATAAAATACCTTATCAAATATGCATCATAGCCATTTAAAATGGACTCCTTCTACAAATAATGTCAGAATTAGTAATGCATGGGGAATATTGTCTTAAGTAATCCAAAGCCAAAAATTTTAGGAAGTTTTCCTAGGAGAGAATATCTAAATTTAAATAGAAAGGTTATACAATATTGCCATCCAGCTTCAACCATCAAAGAGATATCTAAGTATTTAAGAATGTGTTGGGGAACCAAAGAAGATACACAGATGGCAGACAAGAAGAAGAAAAGGCACTCAACATCATTAATTATGAGGCAATTAAAAATCGAAGAATAATGAGATTCTACTACACACCTATTAGAATGGCTAAAATCCAAAAAACTAACAATACTTATTGCTGGTGAGGATGTAGAAAAAGGAGCTCCACTGATTGCTGGTAGGAATACAAAATGGTTCAGCCACTTTGGAAGGCAATTTCTTACGAAGTTAAACAGAGTTTTACCATATGATCCAGCAACTATGCTCCAAGGTATTTACCCAACTGATTTGATAATGTATGTCCATCCAAAAATGTACATGTGAATATTTGGAGCAGCTTTATTCATAATCACCAAAAACTGGAACCAACCAAGACATTCTTCAATAGGTGAACATATCAACAGTGTATTTCCAAAGAGTATATGATAGAAAGCGGAGGTGGTGGGGAGGAGGAGAGAAACTTCACAGTGGAAACACCTGACAAACACCACTTCAGCCAGGTGATCAAGGTCAACACCAAGAGTGATTTCAATGTACTGGTAGTGCTCTTGACATGATGTGATGAAAACGACACTTTATCTGGGTGGTCTTCTTGCCCAAAACATGTTAACTCCAGTCTCATCATGAGAAAAACACTAGTCAAGGACATTCTATAAAATATCTGACCAGTATTCCTCAAAACTGTCAAGGTCACCAAAACAAGGAAAGTCTGAGAAATTGTCACAGCCAAGAGGAGCCTAAGGAAATATGGCTAAATGAAATGTGGTATCACGTATGGAATCCTAAAACAGGAAAAGGCCATTAGAAAACTAAAGAAATCTGAATAAATTATGGACTTTGTTAATTATAATGTGTCCATATTGGTTCATTAATAGTAACAAATGTACCATCCCTTATTATTACTAATGGGGGAACCTGGGTGTAGGGGTATATGGAAACTTTCTGTACTATCTTCACAACTTTTCTTTAAAACTGTCCTAAAAAAAAAGTATATTTTTTAAAAAAGTGTTAAGCCTAAGAATAGTAGTGAATTTCACATGATTTCAGGAGAAATAATGAGATAGGTGTTCCACAATTTTCAGAATCACAGGACTGACCATTGTCATCTTGCCAAAAGTTTTAAAGTAATGTTTTGGAGGTAGAGGGGTATGAATTGCTTTAATAGAAACACCCTTTTTTTAAAATATGGAATGAATTGGGAAACACTGTTTATTTTACTTTAATTTTAGAAGATATTTCTATCATAAAAAAGTAATGCATTTTTAACAGGGTTCCACTTCACACTGGTAACTAACCGGCAGCCAGGGAGCAGATTAAAGCAGCAGAATCTTGATGCTCTCTAAAATGCTAAATACTGACAATAGGATCTCTCTCTCTCTCAGATTTTTCCAACTAAAAATCTTTCTGAAATGCATGTATTTTAAATATATACAATTGTTTACATCATCCAGCTTGTAAATTCTTCATTTCTTTTGCTTCTTTCCCCCTCATTCCCTCTTGCCAATCTCTCATTAGATGGAAAAAATTATCTTTATAGGATAGAAAGAAAAAGATACAGAATATCAGAAGTATTGTCCAAGATGTGCCTTTTAGATTGTCTGTAGATCTGATTTCTATATGATGTTTCATCTGCTACTCAATGCAGCATCACTCAGCCATATTCTATATTTCCAGATGTCCAGAATTGAGAAGAATAAAGATTGTTAGCAGAAAGCAGTCTTGGCAAGTAGATGGTGCATGGTCAGGAGTCTTCTGTCCCGTGTTTCATTCTGAGTGAGTCACAGGCTTGCTTGTGGCTTTAGGTTTGCAGGCCTCTCCAAAGATTCGTGTGAACTGTGTGCTCAGAACTGAGGCTGACTTCCAGGGTGAGCTGGTCATCAGGGTGCTGCATCCAATAAGGGACTTTATCACCTTAGAGGGGGATGAATCATCGGTACCATTTCCTCCCACACCTGGGTCCTGCTTAGAGGCCTTGGCCCCAAACACTCCTTTTATAAGTTCTTACAAGAGTGTGAGAATCAGCGGCAAAGCCTTGGGCCATTTGATGAATTTACAATGTGTTTGAGAGCAAGAAAAACAAAGAGGTTTTTACAAAAGCTGGGCCAATCTGTAACTGCAGTTCTGGTCAAATTCCAGCAAACCTAAACTAGATGGCACACATACTAATTATCCTATAGTTTCAATACTCTCAATCAACAAGGAACAGAGTGACTGCTGAGTGCACAAGAAAACAAAATTGTCTTTTATTTTCTATTCTTCTCTCTGTATTTCCTTGTGCGTATGCTGTATGTCAGTCTTTTAAGTATACTATTCTTCAAAAACTTGTGCTAGCCTATTTACATATCACTTTCTCAACATCTTCTAGACCACCAATCACACTCTAATGCCACAGGAAAGTTTGCTGTAGTGTCTGTGTGTGTGTGAAGAGGGAGCAGTTTATTTCATAAGTCAATATAAAGAAAAGGCTCTTATTTTTGTTGAGAGAATTTCAGCACTTTTGGTTAAAGGTGGGGGCAGTTGCCAGGGTAAGGGGCCCATTCCTGTCTAAAATGAGAAACTTAACTTCCCAACAAAGTCAGACAGGCAAAGTTATGATGAAGGGCTGGCTTACTAGGCAGAGAGCCCACGGGGCTCACCTGGAAGGCAGGCTGTGCTTTACCTCTGTAGAGAGCCTGAGCTGAGCAAGGCAGCAAGCAGTTTTCTTGTGGAAGAAGCCGGGTATGTGGGAGGGTCGGGGGTCAGGGCAGTGGAGTGAATGGTAAGTGTGCGTGGTCATTCCCCTGCTTCATGAGTCTTCACTTTTGTATTATTCGAAAAGGGCAGCAAAATTTAGAAGAGTAAAAACAAACTGACACCTATATTAGTTTGCTAAGGCTGCCGTAACAAAGCATCACAAATGAGGTGGCTTAGAACAAGAGCAGCTTATTGTCTCAAAGTTCTGGAGGCCGGAAGCCTGAAATCAAAGTGTCAACAGGGCCAGCTTCCCCCTGCGGGTGCTGGGGAAGGATCTGTTCCAGCCTTCTCTCCTACCTCTGGTAGTTCCTTAGTTTATGGTAGTATAAGTCCAGTCTTCACCTGGTATATTCCCTGTGCCAGCTTCTTTGTCCAACTTTCCTCTTTGTATAAAGGCACCAGTCATATTAGGGTCCCACCCTACTCCAGTACAACGTTGTCTTAACTAATTACACCTGCAACAACCGGTCACATTCTGAAATGCTAGTGATTAGGACTCCAACATATGAATTTGGAAAGGGAACACAATTCAACCCATAACATCATGAAACTATATACAGGGATTTGGCAATTGTTATGAAAAGAGCTATTCTTGATGAGTCTCTGTGCTGGGAGCCTTCTGTCTTTGACTTGTGAAATAATTAAACTGGTCTTCTGGCCTAGAACATGTTGAAATCATAACAATGGCATAGACTTGGACTGCATTCATTATAAATATTTTCAAAAGTAAATTGTCTCTTTAGAAATAACTCATTTGTTTATGAAAATACTCATCTTCTTACTTCAACATGCCTGCCATTTTTATTGTACTTCCAAAATGCTCTCTGTAGAATTCTCCATCCTGCTTTTCTCTCTGACCTAGTGAAATCCTTGAGGAATGGTCAATGGAAGAGACTAGGTATATGATAATTTTATAATAGTAAAGGTATTTAGAATTAAGTTATCTTACTATTTTTGATGCTTTTATCCTTGCTGAATCTCTGCATTTCTTAAAACTTCGATGAAAATAATAATTTTAGTTGTTTGATATGACAGAGAACATTTCAGAATTAATCCTGGATTGAATTAGAAGTTCAAGAGCTGCTATTATATGTAATAAACTCCAAATCTGATCCTATACAAGTTTCAACAGTACCAAGTTACTTTTATTCTGAAAAACGAAGCCATCAACGATTTCCCCTAGTGAACATTCTTATTGTTATTTAACAATAGAATGTAACACACAAAAAGGAAAAGTAAGGGCTGGGCAAAGCGTTCAACTGTTACTTTTCAAAGAAAACAGGACCTGAGTAGGAAGTGAATAATGCTTTTCAGTTTTTAAACCTCACGGTAAACCCAGGATTCTATACTTTACCTCGCTGACAGAAGGAGTCTGAGAACTGTGATATTCTCCAGATCATGTAACAGATGCAGTGATAATTTGAAGCCTTAGACATTTGGCAAAGTTGAGGTTTTATGACAAGGTATTCTGGCAGAAGAGAGAAGACCCTAATTAGCAAGGTATCTTTGTTAACCTTTAATGTACTGTCCTTTTGGATCCCATGAGGTTATTTTAATAGCTACATCATTTGTTTAGATCATTTCAGGTCTACGACCTGATGTATTTCCAAAAGGACCTTCAAGGCTTTCCTTATTTACCTTCCAAATGAGCTGAGAAGAAACATAGATACATGATGGAAAGTCTTTTGTTGTTTGCAAACCTCCTGTGTGCCCCTTTCTATAAGAAACTAGAGTCGTCTCTTTGTATCCATGGCAGTTTGGTCCCAGGATCACCCACAGACATAAAAATCCACAGATTCTCAAGTCCCTGATATAAAAAGGCTTGGTGTTGTTGGCTGGCTGAATCTGCGGGTTCCACATCTGTGGATTCAACCAAGGGGCCGACTCTACTTAGTATCTGAGGTTATTCTTTCAATAATATATACTAAAGCACTGTCCACGGATGCCACACTTCCCTTTGGAGGTTCTGAATGTGGGGTGGCTGTGTGAAATAAGATGGTATCTGACCTTGTGTCCTGGACTTGCCCTTTCCTGGTTTTTGCACAATTGAGGGGCTGTGAGGTAAAGGGAGGGCTACAATGAAGTACATAAGGCCTGGGGAGGCTGGTTAGGTTGGGTCTGACCCTGGCTGCCCAAAGTCTGCAGGGCTGTCATGTGACCTACTACTCCATGTGAGGTCCCAGGGGAGCCCGGCATCTACCTGCCTCACATACAGATCTCAGGGTGGAGAGAGGAGGGTGTGAATTTGGCCAGGGCATTTGGTCAGGGTATTCCTCTTCCACTCTGAGGTGAGATCAGTGAAGCTCCAAGTCATCTGTAATCACAGTGGGTGTCAGAGAGAAAGCAAGGATCTGGTAGCTCTTAGGAGTTTCAGTGTTATGAGGGAGCTGCCGAGCTCGGTGCCCTCCCACCTGGCTGTCAGTCTGAGCACTCTTTCCTCCTGTGGCCAGCTTCCCCATAGGCCTTGGCTGTGGGCCACTAAGGAACAGTTTGCCGAATATACTCATTTCCTTTCAGCTATTTGTTCTCTAGGAGCCCAGCATTTCTGAAGTCACTAAAACTTCACAATCTGGAAACTATCACACACTTTTATTTCTGCTTCTCTCTTCATTACAAGGGTAAGAAAGCACTAGACTTGGAGGGTTTTACCTCCTTGGCATTTGCTGCTTAGACCTCATTATGTAGTAAAAGCAAAGAGTACAGAGGAAGGATGTATCAAGAAAGAGAACAGGAACAGTATTATTAGGTATTAGCCACTACTGTGGGTTTCCTTTGTGCCAGACATTGAGTTAAGCTCTGTACAGGTATTACCTTAGTCAGCCTTTATAATAGCCGGAGGAGGCAGGTTTGAGAGGTTAGGTGTCTGCTGGGTCATACAGTTCTTTAGCAGTAGAATGGGATTCAGACCTAGGACTGTCTGGTTACAGAGTCAAGCTCATAAAAACTGTGCTCTGTTGGCTGCCATACTTTGCCTCCCCCGTTCGGTTTGGATGGAGACAGAATTATGGGAGGAAAATGAATGATTACAAATCATCGAGGTGAGTAACAAGTGGTTAGAATGTGTATACCTTCTACTTACTGGCTGTAAGTTGTTACTTGCTAGAGTCCTGGCTTGTGATTGCTCACTACCATGGTTCATGAGTGAGTAACTACTAACATGGATACATCTAGCCTGGAGAATGTAGCTTTTGGTGAATGAAAATGTGTGAGAGAAAGACGTTAGGCTGGTTTCCTGGCTCAAGACTTCCTGAGGTAGGCAACCTTCAACACCTGGTCAGCTTCTCTACTGTGCACTTCTAGATCAAAGCCCACAGGGCTTCTATGCAGAATAGGCTGGTTCATTAGCATCTGCTCACTGGCTGTAGGTTTGGGTGCTTATACTGCCCTTCAGCATCCACAACTGATTTTTCTACCCTGAAGTCTGGAGTCCTAAAGATATGAGTTGGTACTGAACTCTGGCAATGAACTCTGACTCGATCTGGCTATAGGCACAAAAGCAAATCTACAATTTGGGAACTGAATGCTGTGCAAAATAGGATTGACCGGCCACTATATTACAAGTGGGAATGAAACGTGGATGCCCTGAGATTATCTGGACCTCTGTCTTCCCTTAGAGAAAAGTGGTTTGTATATGTAAAGTACACTTTCATTAGACAGTGACATAAATATGCTTTGAAAATACAGAATGAAAAATACAAACCACAGTTCCCTTATCCAAAGACAAACACTGTAACAAGTCTATTAATATCTAGTCTTTTTTTCTAGTTTTATAAGAGAGGTGTGTGTTTGTGTGTCTTATGTAAAATATATTAATATTTGTGCTCCAAACTAGGCCCTTCATAAATATTTGTTGAGTAAATTTAAAAATAACATTTAATTAGACTCTAAGAGCTATTTTTCAGAGGATTTTTTCAGTGAACAATTACAGTGCTATATCCATAATAAGATATAAATTTCATAATAAAATTATTGACTTTGAATCCAAATGCCATCCTCACAGTAATATGGCACCAATAACTCCACATTATTGAAAGAATGTTAATATGATCAGGCCAAGGAAAGTGGAGGGTATAGCTCAGCGGTAGAGCATGTGCTTGGCGTGTGTAAGGTCCTGGGTTCAATCTCCAGTGCCTCCGTTAAGGGGTTAAAAAAGTACAGTCATTTCAATCAGGTGTTATTGTTCCTTATGACTTCTCTGATGTGGTGAATATTTGGCCTGTTTGACAGTAAAAAATAGTAATTGCTCATATTCACTGAATGCTTAGCATATGTCAGGAAAAAGTTCTAATTGCTCTCCACTTATTATTTCATTTAACACTCAACACAGCAGTAGGATCACCTGCATGTTACAGAGGAAGACAGTAAAGTATCTTTCCCCTGGTTACACAGTGAATTAGTAATGGAACAGGGATATAAATCTAGGTCCAAACCTTTTGAGTTTTACTATTACACTCAACCAGAACAATCTTCCAGTCTTACTATACCACAATTTCCCTTTTTGAATTTTTCACTTTGATTCATCATAAGTCAACCTGAGCATACTTACAAGAGATCTTTTCAATAAGTATATAATTGATATATACATTTACCAAACTATGTGTTATATTTAATATATTTTGCCAACAATTATCAGAAAATATGACTCAAGCTGGCTTAAATCAGTGGTTCTCAAACTTTAGCCTGCTTCAGAATCACGCGGGGGGCTTCTTAAAGCACACATTGCTGAGCCCTACCCGACGCTTCCAGTTCCACAGGTCCAATGTAGGACTCGAGAATGTGCATTTCTTGTAAGTTCCCAGGTGAGGCTGATGCTCTTGGTCTTGCACCATACCTTGAGAAAATTCATTGACCTCAGAAGTCAAGATTCAGACCTTACATTGGCTTAATCCAATTTCTCCAGCTCTGCTTCTCTGTGTCTTTCTCAGCTGTTACCTCCTCTGTGTATCTGCCTACCCCTCAAACAGTACCAAGATGACTACAGCAGTTTTAAGCCTTGACTCTATGCACAAAAAATATCCAAGAAAAGAGAACCCAGCTCTTTGAGGGATTTGGAAATTTCTTTACCAAAGTCTTCAGGAAATTTCTTTGGGTCTTAACCTAAATTAGATCATTCTTGACCAAATTCTAATAGTTTGAAGATTGGCTTAGGTCTATGTTCCTGAACCAGTCACAGTCAAGAAGCATGGGATGGCATGCACCCAAGATTAATCAAGAACTACCCTGGAACTGCGGGAATTTTAGTCTTTAAATGAAGGAAGAGAACCTGGCTTTGGTGCCTGCATTCCCAGCAGGATGAAGAAAGGCTTAACTTGAAAAATTTATTTTCTCTCTACCCTCTTCTTTCTCTTTCCTAGTCTTTGCAAAGGAGAGTGTCAGACCTTTCTGAAATTGTTTCTATTTTAAATTGAATATCATTTTTTAACATTAACTTTGTATTGAGTCCTTTTTGAAAGACTAACATAATAAATGCAAGATTTTTTTTCTTTCTTTTTCCTTTTTTTTGGTTTTTTTCTTTCTTTCTTTCTTTCTTTCTTTTTTTCACTTGTTAAATGCAGTCTCTGATTCAAAAAAAGAGGAAGAGAACTTTGCTATTTTATTTTCCTTTCCATTGTTTTGGTTCAAAGTATAAAAAAGATATTTAAAAAGTCACCTTTCAGGAGAAATCTTCAGAATCTATCCTTGGAAAATTGTATACCATAAAATTTTACTTTCCCAACCCAACCTTAAAGCTAATATTTTAAGTCTGCATATTAATAACAATTTAACAATATTTACAATGATAGAACGTTCACATATTTTTAAACAGTGGCCTTAACACATAATACTGAACAAGATTCTTCTCCTAAATAAAAGTTTCATTGTAGTTATAAAGAGGATGACATTAATTTATTGAGTGTCTGAGATATGCCAGAAGCTCTATTTCACATGCATTATCTAATTTTCTCCACTTGGCAATTCTAATAATTAGGTAATATTATTATCTATGCTTTTCAGATAGGAATTAAACAGTGTCTATATTATAATTGTATATAACAATATGTTGTCTAATCTAATTTAAATGAGTGTAATAATGTATTTTTATACTTTAACTATATAATACATACCCCTGTATAATACATACTACTAATTCGTTTGAGAAATTATCTCTATGAGGTGCATGTCAAAAGTAGTAACTAATTGTTAAGGGGACCGTGCTGATTTATGTAGTTATTTTGTATCTGATTTAATTAAATGTAAGGGTATATTTAATTGTTTATTATGTATAAGACATCACGCACAAAAAATACAGTGTATCTACATTTAGATAACTACATATATTATATATCTTTGTGTATCTATCTATATATCTAGAGAGAGAAGTAAAGATAATCTCCATAAACCTCTTAATATAATGCCTAGATCATAGTAAGTACCCTATAATTTTAGCTTTTATTGGTATTTTTATTTAACTTTAATATAACAGATATTTATTGAGGAGCTGTTAGCTGTGAAGCATTGTGCAAGGAAATGAGTACATATTCACATACAAAGACATTAAACACCAGCTCCTTTAACATGGGCTGCTCTTGATATACTCATTACAGAGGTAATTTCTCAAGCAAATTAGTCAAAGTAACTTGTTTCTTGATAACAGCACAGGGAATTAAGGCTGCCAAAAGCAACACTGTGTTTCAAAGGCTTCCAGGTTCTCTGTAACAAAGGCTGAGTGAGCCATGACTCATAATCGGGAAACTTCTATTTGAGGCCCTGATTATCTCTCTTCATCTCTGGGGTGTAGGGTGTGGGAAAGACTGGTAGCAGTGGGCAGCGGGCAGGGAGGAGTTCCGCTCGGTTTCCAGTGCTACAGAGTGAGTGAGAAGCACATAGTGAAAGTTTCCCTGGAGTAGTATTTTCTTATTCAATAGAGCCCCTGAGATGTGTATGCAGAGGTCTGAAAACATATTCAGGACAATGGAGCTGTGTTAGAATTTATGATCTATTCTGTGTCTGTGGTTGAGTCAGTCAAGCCTCATCACCTGGGGGCAAACTAGATTCTGTCTTGAGCTAGCCACTCTGGATTGCTGGCTGCTTCAGTCTGTGTGTTTTATTTATTTACTGTAGGTGGAGGGAGTAAGTTTTCAAGGTTCAATTCTGAAACTGCACATAATGTAATTGAAAGAGAAGGGTTTTCCAATTGCCTAGAAATGGTTTAAATTGTGGCTGTCATGTCCTGGTTGTGTGGCTTTAAGCAATGCCTTCATATTTCTATACCATGATGTCCTGTCTTTTAAAATAATGGTATTATTTATCTACCTAGTGGATTTGTTGTGAACAATAAATTAGATTGCAAATGAAAAAGAGTCATCACAACTGGCACACACCAGACTTTCAAAAATTTTAAAAAATGAAGCATTTTTAAAAAATCTAGCAAGTTGGTGTTATGCTAAATGCTCATTGTTTTTAGGAAAACCATATAACATAATTTATATTCCAGAGACATGTTTGAGAGTGAAAGGATCAGTAATAATTAGCCCACGACAACAGGCCAAACAAGGACTGTCCTGAGCAAATCTGAAGGTAAACTCATTCGAATTATAATCATGTTGCTTTGTTGATGGGGCTCAAGGGAGGAGTCAGAACTCTCAACATCAACTTCGCAATCATTGGAATTTTTTATTGTTTTTGGCCCAAGGTTCCTTTCAGACGCTTTATGATTATTTATCATGGGATCAAGCACATACAACATAATCCGTGGTCAGCAGTAAAGTAGAAAAATGAAAGTGTAGATCCCGGTTTCCTTCTTCCTCTAGTCTACCCACTTTCCCCCCAAAGCTGAAGAAAACCTAGGTCTACTTCTTACCTAGGCAACCACTCCAATGCTTAGAACCAATAATTGCACCCACCCTACACATCACAGAAATGTCCTTGGAGTTAGTGGGTTAAGAGTAGGGAGAAGACTTTTCATAAATTTTGTTTTGGAATCCTGTACCTTAAGCTTGTCATGACTTGGAAAGAATGTCCTCCTTTTTGCTGTTCTTAAAGCCAAAATATACTTTGATGATGTATTTGATGGCATAAGAAACTAACTAAATTTGGAGGTAGTGAAATGTGGTCATACACCCTGCTTTAAATTCCTAGTAGATATGGAACAAATAATAGTTCTGCTATGCACCTGAGAAAAGGTTTTTTAAAAAACTGAAGAATAGTTGATTTACAATGCTATGTTAGTTTCTGGTGTACAGCAATAGTGATTCAGTCATACACATATGTATACATATGTATGCATATTCTTTTCATATTCTTTCTCATTATAGGTTATTAAAAGATATTGAATATAGCTCCCTGTGCTATACAGTAGGACCTTGTTGTTTATCTATTTTGTATATAGTAGTTTGTATCTGCTAATCTCAAATTCTCAATTTATCCCTACCCCTTCCCCTTTCCTCTTTGGTAACCATAAGTTTGTTTACTATGTCTGTGAGTCTGTTTCTGTTTTGCAAATAAGTTCATTTGTGTCTTTTTTTAGGTTCCATATGTAAGTGGTATCATGTGGTATTCGTCTTCTCTGTCTGACTTACTTCACTTAGTATGAATAATCTCTAGGTCCATCCATGTTGCTGCAAATGGCATTATTTTATTCTTTTTGTGGCTGAGTAGTATTCCATTATGTGTGTGTGTGTGTGTGTACCACAATTTCTTTATCAAATCATCTGTCAATGGATATTTAGGTTGTTTCCATGTCTTGGCTATCGTAAATAGTGCTGCTATAAACACTGGGGTGCATGTATCTTTTCAAAGAGTTTTCTCTGGATATATGCCCAGGAGTAGGATTGCTAGATCATAGAGTAAGTCTATTTTCAGTTTTTTAAGGAATCTCCATACTATTTTCCATAGTGGCTGCACCACGTTACATTCCTACCAACAGTGTAGGAGGATTCTCTTTTCTCCACACCCTCTCCAGTATGTACTGCTTGTGGACTTTTTAATGATGCCCACTCTGACCAATGTGAGGTGATAACCTCATTGTGGTTTTGATTTGTATTTCTCTGATAATTAGTGATATTGGGCAGGAAAGATAATTTTTTAAACCGAGGATAAAATGGAGAAATGTGCCAATTTTAAATGCCTTTACATTTTATAAACTTCCATTTTTAAACATGGAAGACATGTAAATGTATAACACATATGTAAAAAGTTTTGACATTGCCTATTTTTTATTTTGAAGACTAATTCTGAACAGACTTAACTGTCTTAACCAACTGTCTTAGCTGTTAAATCTGGATTTTTCTAAGAAACCAAGGCAGGCACTTTGAATCGTGATCCAAGAAACTGTCTAGGCTCTACCATCTACATAAGGGGAAAGAGGTCTAGAAGGAGTTAACTCCAGATCTTCAATGACAAAAGGCTGAGTGCTGCTTTGCTGACAATTGGCAAGTTTCCTGTTTACAAAAGTGCATCTGGGCAGATTCTTTATTTGTTTATTCATTCATAAGAACTTACTATGTTCCTGCTAGTGCCATGTTCAAGGCCAGATGCTGGGGATTCAAGTAATGTCACTGCCATCCCAAGCTTAAAGTCCACTGAGGTAATAACATTGCTATGAGTAATTATTATAAACTGAAACAAGTATTAAGGCTAGTGGAAGCTCAAGGCACTATGGGAATCTATAGTAATCTAGGGTTCAAGGAAGGCTCTCTAGTATGTGGTTTGTTAAGCTGAGCAGGAATGGCCATTTTATGATGCAGGTGATGTCCAAGGTACAAGAGACAATCTGTGAGGGATGGGAAGAGAGCGCATGGTGTAAGGGTCTGAAAATAGACTCGTTTGGCTAAAATAAAGATACTTAGACAATATTATGGATGCTTTTGTAAGTCATATTTGGAGTTCAGACTTTATCCAGTAGATAGCTGGAAAGCTATTGAGAAGTTTTATGCAAAAGGTTAACATGATCTAATACGCATTTTATAGAGAGAATTCTGGCTATGAGAGACCAGTTAAAGACTGATACAGTGGTCAAGATCAAAATTAATAGCAATTTCTATAAAGATGTTGCCAGTGGATATTGGGAAATTTAGGAAGGAGTATTAACAGGATTTGGTGATTAGTTGAACATAGAGAGTGAAGTAAAAGGTGCCTAGGTTTTTGGCTTAGGAACCTGAGTGGATGATGATGCCCTTAAATGATATGAGAAATATTTAAGGAGAAAAAGTCAATTTGCAGGGTCATGATACTGAGTTCCACTTCAGGCAAGCTGAGTTTGAAATACCCTTGATACATTCAAGTGGAGATGTCAAACAGAAAGCAGTTCACAAAAATCAGGAGCTCAGGAGAGAGCACAGTGAACCATATTTAGAGATTTTGGGCTCATTAGTATATAAATGGTCTTTGAAGCCCTGGGATGAGACACCCTGAAGAAATATGCTAGAAGGACAAAAGAGAAGGGTCAAGGATAGGCTTTTACGGAACATCATCTTGTAAAAGAGAGGGAGGGCTGCTCTTGGATTTCTCTGGCAAAAACTGAGCTTTCAACAGGCCTCAGGAAACAGGCAACATGTGACCACAATCTAACTTGTGATGTTAAGATAAAGTGTCTGATATTACATTCTGGGTTAGAGTGTCAGTTGCTATCTAAATATAGTTTTAAAGGCAGATTCCAACTCAAGTAAAACATCTCTTGAGCTTCTCTGGATGTGAAGAGAACTCACAGCCTGACTATCTCACTGATGTTATTACAGTTCCTTTGCTTTTCCTTCCCTTCTTTGGTAATGCACCATCCAGGACATGCTTCCCTGGTAACATGCCAGGCATGAGCAGCTAGAAGACAGCCCTCATTTTATTCTTAGATAATATTCTCATATTATAGAAAAAGGAAGTTTTACAATAAGGGTAGCTGGAAAATAAAGTATCTGCTTACCCCAGCCATAAGCTATAATTAGGAAGGCCAGAAATACCCTAAGCAGTAATTCAACACTCATTTTTATCAGGAATCTCATAAAACTTAATTAAGGAATGCAAGGATCCTGATAAAAATTTGTAAATGTACACTGACAATGAAATCAATGCTCTTGTTTTCTTCTTTGTGTTTCCAGTCGACATCACGTCTACTTATACATGGTGTTTCTTTATTTTAGGAGATAAATCTTCAAATCATGGCATATTAAATCTGAAAGGATTCAAGAGAGCCTCTAACTCAAGCCGTCTCTCCACTGGCCCCTTGTCAACTTTATAGACGAGGAAAATGAGATCCAGGGATGATGGTACTTAGAACTTACATTTGCATGTTGCTATATACTTGAATAACATTGTTTACATTCAAGAGAATATCATTTGATTACACTGGCTAAGATCCGAGGCCCTTGGAATTGACTGTCTGGGTTTCAATCCAGCTCCATACAAGCCTTGGGCAACTTACTTAACCTCTCACTTTCTTAGTTAACTATGGTATCTCCTCATGGGTGTTGATAGGTAATTTTCCATAGTTTTCTCCCACTTCTGCCTGTCTTTCAAGCAGAGACTACCTTTGCTCTATTGAACTATCTTTTCAAATATGTTAATATAGACAACAGCCTTGAAAGACAGACATAGTGTCTACCACCAGAGCAAAGGACAGGTTTGCTCACTGTCCAGCAAAGTAATGTCATCGTCTACAGCCAGCATAGTACTCAACGGTGAAAAACTCAAAAGCTTCCCACTAAAATCTGGGACAAGACAAGGATGCCCACTATCACCACTCCTATTCAACATAGTCTTGGAAGTCCTAGCCACAGCAATCAGCCAAGAGAGAGAAATAAAAGGGATCCAAATTGGAAAAGAAGAGGTAAAAATGTCACTATATGCAGATGACATGTCACTATATATAGAAAACCCTAAAAGGTCCACACAAAAACTACTAGAACTGATCGAAGAATTCAGCAAGGTAGCAGGTTACAAGATTAACGTTCAAAAATCAGTTGTATTTCTTTACACTAACGATGAATCAACAGAAAAAGAAAGTAAAGAAAAATCCCCTTTAAAATAGCACCCAAAGTAATAAAATACCTAGGAATAAATCTAACCAAGGAGGTGAAAGAATTATACACAGAAAACTACAAACCATTGATGAAGGAAATTAAAGAAGACTTTAAAAAATGGAAAGATATCCCATGCTCTTGGATTGGAAGAATCAATATTGTTAAAATGGTCACACTGCCCAAAGCAATCTACAGATTTAATGCAATCCCTGTCAAATTACCCAGGACATATTTCACAGAACTAGAACAAATCATAATAAAATTTATATGGAACCATGAAAGACCTAGAATTGCCAAAGCATTACTGAAGAGAAAGAAAGAGGCTGGAGGAATAACTCTCCCAGACTTCAGACAATACTACAGAGCTACAGTAATCAAGACAGCATGGTATTGGTACAAAAACAGACATATAGACCAATGGAACAGAATAGAGAGCCCAGAAGTGAACCCACAAACTTTTGGTCAACTAATCTTCGACAAAGGAGGCAATGGAATAAAGACAGTCTCTTCAGCAAATGGTGTTGGGAAAACTGGACAGCCGAATGTAAATCAGTGAAGCTAGAACACTCCCTTACACCATACACAAAAATAAACTCAAAATGGATCAAAGACTTAAACATAAGACAAGATACAATAAACCTCCTTGAAGAAAATATAGCCAAAACATTATCTGACACATATCTCAAAAATGTTCTCCTAGAACAGTCTACTCAAGCAATAGAAATAAAAGCAAGAAAAAATAAATGGGACCTAATGAAACTTACAAGCTTCTACACAGCAAAGGAAACCATAAGTAAAACAAAAAGACAACCTACGGAATGGGAGAAAATTTTTGCAAATGAAACCGACAAAGGCTTGATCTCCAGAAAATATAAGCAGCTCATATGACTCAATAAGAAGCAACCAAACAACCCAATCCAAAAATGGGCAGAAGACCTAAACAAGCAATTCTCCAAGGAAGACATACAAATGATCAAGAGGCACATGAAAAAATGCTCAACAGCACTAATTATCAGAGAAATGCAAATCAAAACTACAGTGAGGTATCACCCCACACCAGCCAGAAGGGCCATCATTCAAAAGTCCACAAATGACAAATGCTGGAGAGGCTATGGAGAAAGAGGAACCCTCCTACACTACTGGTGGGAATGCAGTTTGGTGCAGCCACTGTGGAAAACAGTATGGAGATTCCTCAAAAGACTAGGAATAGATTTACCATATGACCCAGGAATCCTGCTCCTGGGCATATATCCAGAAGGAACCCTACTTCAGGATGACACCTGCACCCCGATGTTCATAGCAGCACTATTTACAATAGCCAAGACATGCAAACAGCCTAAATGTCCATCAACGGATGACTGGATAAAGCAGATGTGGTATATTTACACAATGGAATACTACTCAGCCATAAAAACCGACGCCATTTGCAGCAACATGGATGCTCCTGGAGAATGTCATTCTAAGTGAAGTAAGCCAGAAAGAGAAAGAAAAATACCATATGAGACCGCTCATATGTGGACTCTGAAAACAAACAAACAAACAAAAACAAACGAAGCATAAATACAAAACAGAAACAGACTCATAGACATAGAATACAAACTTGTGGTTGCCAAGGGGGCAGAGGGTGGGAAGGGATAAACGGGATTTCAAAATTGTAGAACAGATAAACAAGATTATACTGTACAGCACAGGGAAATATACACAAAATCTTATGGTTGCTCACGAGAAAAAAATGTGACAATGAATATATATATGTTCATGTATAACTGAAAAATTGTGCTCTACACTGGAATTTGACACAACATTGTAAAATGATTATAAATCAATAAAAAATGTTAAAAACAAATAATGTCATATTGAGCAATGGTGAGGTACTGTCCAGTTAGCACTGTCCAGTATAAAAGATTTGGGTTCCTTAACCTCTGGATTCCTCCTCTGTAACACAACCCACGACATGTGTAGGCATCACTTGGCTCTCAGAGAACTATGAATGCTGATACCCTGACTGTTAATATTGATGTGAGTAATACAGACCTTTGTTTCTGACTCAGGAGTCTCATATCTTCTGCAAACATCCACGCTATTGTGGCAGGCTAATATATTAGCCTCCAACAGGGTAAAATCTCAGACCCTTCATAGTTCTTAACAAGAGATTTCTGTAAGAAATGATTAGAGCAAGTAGACATAAAGAGCCTAAAAGAGTGTCTGGCATATAAAGACTAAAAACTGAGTAAATGTTGGTGGTTAATGTTATTATATAATATGTTATACTTGCCAAATGCATATGGTTTATTTGTGGCAAAACCAGCATTAGAATCCAGATCTGCAAAAACTCAGTTTAATATTCTCTTCACCTCTCTCTTCTACCAACATTATATTTTCTGCATATTTAACTTACAAATAATGTTAGAAATAATGTAATTTAATAGGAATAATTAAGAATTTTATACCAACTTATTTGGTGAGCATGTTAAAATTATTATGAGAGAGGCAATAAATCTGGTGGTCCCAGACCCATATATAAAGCATTAAAGTATTATTTTAGAAGAGTGGCCAAAATCGTGGTAAGCTCTAATACATAGAAAAAAATAAATTTGTTCAGAAATACATTGTGAGCTAAACGTTACAAAGTTTGAAAATTCCCCAATGACAATAACATTTTAGTGTGTCTACTTTCATCCCTGAAAACCCACTACTGCTTTTTGTTAAAGGCTCAAAGTAACATTTCTAAAATGTATATATCCCAGGGAAAATTTCTGAAAACAATGGCTCCCTAGTACTAATTGTTGGATTTTGAAATATTTTCCTAAGACATTTTCTACAAGTCATGGTTTAAGGATTTGGTTCCTGTATTACGACAAAAATAAAAGCAACTAATATTAAATAAATATTTGCTTTGTAGCTGACCCATACTATTTTGTGTGTTTTCTTTCATTGAATCCTTACAACAATTCAATGTGGTAGAAATTATTTGTAACTTAGTTTACTGATGAGAAAATGATGCATAGAGAAGTTAAGTAGCTTCTTTAAGTTTACATAGCTAGTAAGATCTAACAGAACAAAATGAACTCAAGTATGATGACTAGTGACCGTGCTTCATTAAGTCTTAGTTATACTGCCATAAAACTTTGGTTGGATTTACTGAGCCTATGAATACTGTAAGATGAAACACTAAAATAAAGAAACTTGACTTTTCACTGAACAATAAAACAATTCAATAGTGTTCATTACAGACCAATAATAGCAAATCACGTATCAGTCCTACTCCTTTAATAAGCTGTTCATGGACAGCCTGGTTCTAATTGTATGCTCTTGGATGCAATGTGAAGTTTCTGATTCTAAATATAATTACCTAATTCAATATTAAAAGAAATACAGTTTTATAAATTATCCAGTCTTCTCCCAGAGATCCTTGATCCTTACTGTAAATACAAATATTACATGAGGATAATTAGCTTTTACAAATTTCTCTATTTCCCTCCAGCTCTTTCTGCTTCACTATTCATACACTTGAACATCGTTTTCAACGTGAGAAGGGTAACATCAGTGTGTAATGCAACTAACATTTGAATTACGATGTTTCCAAAAAGTTCAAAGTTTCCCCCAGCATTGTCAATTCATTTTCAGTTACTTCTCTTTCTGATTCACTTAGTTCATCAGCTCTTTAAAAACACTAGGGTCTTTTTTTCCCTACGTGTCTTCTATGTTATTTTCGGAATTCTGTTTTCTATCCTTAAGTCTGTCAAAAACAGCAGCTCCATTTTTAAAAAGTAATATTTCACCTGTTCTTTATCTTTTGTACAGTGCACTTTATACATTTGAAAATCTGCGCAACCTTCTTCATTCTGATCAGCACTTGCTGTACCAGCTTCCTCTGAAGCAAAAGGAAGTAACTAGTATAGACAACATGATCTGGACTGGGGGACTAAATCTAGCCTGATGGCCAGCTGGAGTACTTGGCCACCTACTACATGTAATTTTAGCTAATTTTTATGTAATGTTAGGAATTTCAAAACCTCTACATGTCTCCCAATCTTCTGAACACTGACTTGCCATGAACCTTGTTCACTGTCAGTTTGGAGAGGCAGGGTCTTGTCTTTAGTTAGCCATTGGTGAAACCCCATAATCACGGATGACTGTTGCTGGAAGAACTATTTATCAACTTGGGCTCTGAGGACAGAGTATTCTACTATGTAGCATGGGAACAGAGTAAGGAAAGAGCATATTAGAGGTGAAATCTCTAACGTAGCCAAACACAGGAGAACATTATGCTCAAAAGGTCTAGAACTCTTCAGGGGATGGGAGCTTGAAAGGTGTATTTGTCTCCCTATGTGTTCATCATTGGGGCAAGCACTGCGGGGATGATAAAATAAGATGTAGACTCTGCCTTTAAAAAGCTTCCCATCTAAAGGGAGTATTAATTCCACAAAACCTAGGTAGCACACTGTGTATAATTATTATGTTGTATAGACAAGACTATAAAGAGTTCAAAGAAGGGATACATTAAACACTTCAGGATTACTAACAGCATTCTCTAGAGATGACACTGAAGAACTAAAGAGGAGAGGAAGCATGTAGAGTCAGAAGTGGTCAAGGAAGGAAATAGCAATGCATGGACAGCACACTCCACTGGCAGAGGGGTTGCATGGAAGCCATTCCTAAAAGATTGGGCAAAAATATTTTTCAGCACAATGTGGCTTTGAGCTGGGGACATCTTAGAAGGGAGACCTGGAGTCCATAGTGGCCAAGACTTATATGAACTCTGTAATTCAATGTCTATATTTGTAAAAACAAATTCAATGGAATTTGCTTGTTACCCTTCTAATTCATGGTGTGTTTGACTATACTTGATTATAGCAGGTATTAGGGGAATGAGTACAGCTCAGTGGTAGAGCATGTCCTTAGCATGCACGAGGTCCTAATGACCTCCCTCCCCCCAGAAATCCAGGACTATAGCAGGTATTCTCTAAAAGTATAATCTAGAAGTATATATTAAGTGCCAATTTAGCCTGGCATTAAAAGAAACTCATAAATGCTGTTCTTGCCCAGTAGACCATTACAATGTAATATTGTAACCTAAGGAAACAGTGATAATGTGAATGTCATTGGCACATTCTTTGTAAGATAACTAAAAGGAGTGGCTTGTACTGAAATACTTGTGTTTTCAGTGACTTTTTCTTTATTTTTCACCCTTCTCAAAGTTTTAATCTCTCCTCAAACTTCCTGAGTGGATCTTGGCAAAAAAATTAGCAAACTCTATCTAAGAGGTGGTAAAAAGAGTTGCATTTAGGGATGTGGGAAATCTTGAGTTTGGCTTCTTGGAATTCTGATGAGATACTGCTTTAAGGAGGAAAGGCCAACTCTATTCTTGGAAACATTTCACAGATAACTGCCAATGGCATTTATGTTACAACAGAACTAAATAACTCAATTGGTTAGAAGGAGTATTTCAAACAAATAAAAACTAAAGGATTCAGGGAATTTTGATCTTTTTCTCTCTCGGAGAAGTCACTGCCCACATTGTGATACAGAGGAATCTACTCTTAATCAAAAACAAAACAAAACAAAATTTTGCCTCATATCATGAACTGAAAAATTATAAGAACCAGAGCCAGCTCCTCTCACTTTTGACTTGTTAATGTAGAATTTTGGATAACCTCTGGATTCAGTGCAATGAAGAACCATCTGGTGTAGTGAAATCTACAGCAAGAACAGACTTGACTTGGAAATAACTTACAGAGAGTCATCTACAATTTTAACTTTGGAGGTAAATGAGGTATGATGTTATTGCTTGTTCTATTTGTTATCTGGGTTTTTTGTTAGAGAAAACTGATGGTGAATAAGAATGTCTTTATTATGAAAGCTTTGGTATTATTAATCTAACTGACTGGGTCTTGGAATTTTATGACAACAAATACACTTTCACCTGTTCTTGTTTTGAATATGTGTATTAATTTAATGCCTACTTGGGAATTTAGGACTATTGTTCTTTAGCGTACTTTGAAGAAAATATCATTGTATGAATCCATGAAAGGTATTAACATAGCTAATACCTTGGCTTCTTTATGAATACTTATGTTTTATGAATACTTACATTTTATGAATGTACAAGGCTGTCTGATTTATTTTTTCCATTTTATTTTGTGAAGTAGAGATTTCCGTATTGAAAAGTGTAAGACTACAAAGATTAGAGAAACATATCAAGGAAGAAGGATGTTCCAATGATTCAGTTTCTCTGGACATTAAAGAGGTGATGCGCCAGACAGTTCCTGGAACATGGCTACAGCTTTGATATATTGTTTTCAATTGATGACATGGTTGCCCAAAACAGTCAGAAGTGAACACTGGATGTGAAAAGTAAATAAAGTCTGAAAGAGCGGCTTGTGCTGTAGCATTTAACATTCTTTCTCTGTCGGCACTGATCCAGCTTGTTTTAAGGCCTACAGTATGATGAAGTGTCAGAAAGAGGGACTATGGAGCGTCCGAGGGTGGGAAAAGAGAAAAGAAAGATGAGGTCTGAAGTGGGAGTGAGGCTCAGAGTTGGAAGCTAAAGTGTACTTTGTCAGTTAACTACTTGGGAAAGTGGTATAATCTGTGGGACTAAACAAACAAACAAACAAAAATAAATAAAGTAGAACTGGAGTCTAGAGATGTGGATCCAAATTGTATATACCATTGACTTCTCCAATTTCAGCTCTGTGTTCCCAGCTCATGGCCAGGAAAGAGTCCTGAGGGTATCCGATCGTTACTTACTCACCTTGGAAGCTGGATCTCTGAGGATGTAAAGCAGCGACTGTCTCCTGATACTATATATCCCTAAACTGTTTGCTTCCTTTTTTTTTTGGTCTCTGGTAGGGTGAAGGGGCCATTTCTGTGGTAAGGTTAGCTGTTCTAGGATTTCTACAAATGGCTAATTATTGTTATCAACTATCATTAAAACCTAATAAAGAATTCCTTTGGGCAGAGCTCTTGGAAAACCAGATTCTAACATCAGCCTCATAATTAATGGGCTATGTGAAATGTTGTGTAACAGTCTATGTGAGTCTCAACTGCCTCTTTTAGTAAATAAATCCATCTCTATTGATATTCTGATGTTAACATTAAATGAGACCATATATATGCAACACTTTGAGAGGAATAAGGGATGCAATCTATTTCTGAACTGTACAATTTATTTTACGCTAAGCATGGAAAGAGCCTCAGCCAAGCACCTATGTGTAAACTCTAAAGCATATCTCGTGAGAAAAGTAAATCTTAAGGCTTGGTGCCTCTGTTTATTAGTGGGCGGTGCAGGGGAGGGAGGAGGAATGCAGGAAATGGGATTGGGACTGACAGTGAAGAAGACCAAGGATTCTTCACATGCGAGTCTATTAAACATCACCTCGAATTGTACTTCTGATTTCTACGTTAAAATAAAGTGAATCTTTAAGGAGACCTTTCTTCCTTATGATAGATATTTCTGTCAGTGTTTTTTTCCTCCCTTATTTACTTACTAACTAGTTGAGGATAAAAGCAGTGTCTCATATCTTTTACGTGTATTAACACACAGCATAGAGCTTTGCACATACCCATCAAAAAACATCCAGTGAGTAGATATTATCTGTTGATTTTCCCGCTATTATATGGAGATGAAGCTCTGTTCACATGTCATTTTATTATCAGCTGTGGCAGCAGATAATAAAAGAGACTGCATAAGTGGTTCAGAGGGACATGGCTTCCATTTCCAAAGAAGTGCTTTGAAAGGCAAAAAAAAAAAAATTAATAACTGCCTAAAATTTCATCATTTATATCTGGTATCAACCAAGTTTCTGTGAATTAAAAAAAATAAATCATTCACAAAGTACATACTCTTCAACAATGGAGCCTAGGTTTCAGCCTCTGCAGGACACAGAACGCCAGGTTTTAAAAATGTTTTTGAAATACAGCCTGCGATGTAATTATAGATGTAAAATTATATCTCCTAGCTTAAAGAGAACTGTTGAAAGAAAAGCAGCTGCTTTGTTTGCCTAGAATGTCAGCATCATTATTTTTATGAGATGCTTCTGAGAAACACTAATTTGTGAAAGAAAAGCATCCCAGAAGGCAAATTTGACAGTTTAAGTTCTCGTGCCTAAAGTGTTCTGAGGATCATAGTTAATTGAAAGCAAATGGAAAGCTGAATACAGTTTTGTTTAACTTCCTCACAGAGCCAGTGGAGTGATTCTGAATTAAATTTTCAAAATCTGAAGGAAGAAAGTGTGCTATGCTTTAGACAGAAAAACACATGGTGATTGAGAGATTATGAAATGCTGATGGGCATCCTAACAGGACTCTGGTAGCTTCGACTGGTTCTAGACTGTCAGAATAAGCCAGATCCCTTCCCACACTGATAAATACATACTTGAACATGGCTTTCCATTTCTGAGGCAGACTTATATAGTATGCTAGTTTATTATTGTCTGGTAAGTGAAGCCAATGAAAAACTGCCCACTTGGCCCTTTTAAAGAAACAAAAACCTACTCTTGCCTCAAAGTCAATCAGTTCTGGTAGCTTTAAAAACTAAACCAATTTGTGGGCAAACCTTAAGAAATGGAATCTGTCACTGACACCATGGAGGAGTTTCAAGAACAAAAATGCATCTGCAATTAAAATCAAGGAAGAACCATGAACTTCAGAACCTAGCTTCCATAACATTAGCAGGATAATTTTTTGTGAGGGCTTTTTGCAGGGAGGGACTATTTGGGATGCCACTCTTCTCTTGCTATTATTGGCCCTTGCTTCTCACCCTGGTGATGCCAGTGAAAAAAGCTGTAGTACTTTCCTTGGAGAAGTTTAACTTGGGACAGAAGCTGAAGCTGAGTGATCTTATGTGGATCAAGATGGAGGTAGGGAGAAAGTTAGTAGTAGTAAAAACACTGTCAGTAGAAAACAACTCAGGAAACCAGCCTGAATCTGAGAAAGACCACTGAGTGGTCTAAAGCCATGGAACTATTCATTGCCAGCGTCAGGAGGTGACAGGTTAGGGGGTGGGCCCCGGGGCGGTGGGAGTGTCTTGGTCTCACTCTTAGAGCTTCCGTGTGAGAAGATGTCATAAATCTGAGTATATTTCCCTGAAGGGAATTATGACTGATATACACCTAGCACCTGGCAAAAAGAAAATGATCAAAGTTACAAGTTCAGTGAATGAGTAAATGAATGAATAGAGATATTTCCCTCCCACCGTGAGTGTTCTCTTTTATGAAGGCAATTCTATAAAGTCAATCCAGGTGTAGAATGTAATTTATACTTATTAACTTCCTACATGTTCTCTAATATGGCCTGGAAATTCATCCAGTATGGATAAATGCAAAAGGAAACCATTTTTGAGTTTTAAATAACTGGTTTAAAATGGGATTTTATAAATATTAGTAGTTATAATAACTCATTTGAAATCTAAGTCTCATACACTCTGCCAGGCCTGGGACATGTATCTTCTCTTTTGTGCTTACAAAGAACCAACAAGGTCAGTATTAGCATGCCCATTTTATATGGGAAACAGATGCTCAGGATATGCAATCACATGCTCAAAACTGTACAGCTAGTAAAAGGCAGAACTAGGAGTCACACTCAGGAGAATATGATTTTAAGGCACACCTTCTTAACCTCTAAATTGTCTTATGAGCACTTTATGCTTTTATGTCAATGAACATTTTATGCTTTTTCAAGATGCAAGCATCTCTCAGAATATAGATCCCCTCCTGAGACTAAAGATGCACAAGTACACTGACAAATAAATTTCCAAGCCATGGAGACATACATGCTGCCATCCCCATCCCTATTATGACTCTCGAGTTTACTCATATAAATATAGACTTAAGAAGCCAGAAAATTTACAAAATACTGTAGAGAATTAGGAAGAAATATGAAAATGGCAATAAAAGGACTTCCAAAGGGCTTACTACAGAAATAAAAATTAAGGGAAAAAAGGTGAGGCACTGGATTTTTGAAAGCAATCATATATTCTGCAACAAGAAGTACTGAGTTCACTAGAACAAAACTTCAAGTACAATATCTAGCATTAGACACCAGCAAAGTTATACTGCAAAAGATTTTGCCTCCCCTTGACTGTCTCCCCTTCCTACCTCACCTTATTGACCTCTTCCCTTATCTCCTTCTTTGTCTGAAATACTAATTTAGTGCATACTATATGCCAGGCACTGATTTTTGTGATATGCCAGGAAAAACAATAACAACAAAATCACCAGGACAAAACGAAAATCACTGTCCTCAAGGAGCCTACATTCTAGTGGGAGGACTTAGGTGATAAGTGATAAAATGCTATGAAAAAAAACCAGGGCAAGTTTGGGACTGTGGGAATAACAGAGGCATGCTGTCATTTTAAATGGAATGGTCAGGATAGGTCTCACTGAGGAAGGCATGTTTAAGCAGAGATTTAAAGGAAGTAAGAGAGTTAACCAAGTGGCTTTTAGGGGAAAGACTGTTCTAGACAAAGGGCCAGCCAGGGAATAGCCCAAGACAGGAGTGTGTCTGATGTGCTTGAAGCAAGCAAGCAAGGAGACATACAGGGTCAAGGTGGCCTCTTAAGGGGTCTGGTGTTTATACTAGAAAAATGGATAGCCAATGTAGGATTGAGAGCGACGTGATCTGATAGGATTGATTGATTGATTGATTGATTGATTGATTGATTTTAAACATTCAATTTTTAATTTTTTTATCATTACTTTTGGGGGGTGTTTGTGTTTTTGTTTTTGTTTTTTTGGTGGTGAAAGAAAATTAGGTTTGTTTGTTTGTTTATTTAATAGAGGTACTGGGGATTGAACACAGGATCTTGTGCATGCTAAGCACGTACTCTTCCACTGAGCTATACCCTCCCCCCAACAGGATTTAAATGAATTACTCTGGCTGCTCTGTAGTGGACAAGGGTAGAAGCAAGGACAAAAGTTAGGAGGCTTTGCAATAATCCAGGTGAGAAAGAGTAATGGATCATAAGTAGAACTGAGAAAAAGTTAAATTCTGATAGTATTATGTAATATAAGCATTTAATTCTATATATTTCCCTCTAAGCACTGGTTTAGCTATATCCCATAAATTGATGTGTTGTGTTTTATTTTCATTTAATTCAAAATATTTTCTAATTTCCCTTGTGATTTCCTCTTTTGACCCATGGACTATTTAGAAATAATTAGTTTTATTTTCTAATATTTGGGAACTCTCTAGATATCTTTCTGTTCATGATTTCTAATTTAATTCTGTTAAAGTCTGAAACATATTTTATATAATTTCAATCCATTTAAATGTATTAACATACTAAGATTGTATGACCCAGAAGATGGTCTATCTTAGTGAAGAATCCTTTTGAACTTGAAAATGATGTGTATCCTACTGTTGTTGCATGGAGTGTCCTACAATTATTAATTAGGTAAAGTTGTCAATGATGTCAGGTCTTTTATATCCTGAACATCCTTTCTATTTGTCCTATCAATTGCTGAGAGGAGTGTTGAAGTTTCCAACCATATTGTGAATTTGTCTTTTATTTTCTATCAATTTTTATTTTACATATTTTGGAGCTCTGTTGTTAAGATGCGTACACAAGTTGGGTTGTTTTCTTAGAGAATTGACCCCTTTAGCATTATGTAATGCCTCTCTTTTTATCTCTAGTAATATTTATTATTATTATTATTCTAAAGTCTACTTTGTCATTTATAAATATACCAACTCAGCTTTCTTTTGATTAGTATTTTCATAGTGTATCTTTTTCCAACTCTTTACTTTTACCTTATCTATGTCCTATATTTAAAACGGGTTTCTTGGAGACAGCATATCTTGCTATCTTATCCAATCTGGTAATCGGTGTCTTTTAACTGGTGTTTATTCTACTTAAACTTAATGTAATTATTCTATGGTTAGATCAAACTCTATCAACTTGCTACCTGTTTTCTAGCATTCTATATGTTCTTTGTTTCTTCCCCACCCCTCTTTTTTTTTTGCCTTCTTTTGAATTCACTAGTAATTTTTTATTCTAGTTTATTTCTACTATGGGCTTTTACCTTTCCATAAAATTTTTTGTGGTTGCCATTGGTTTTAAAGTATATATGTTTAATTAATCAAGATCTACTTTGAAACAATATTGTGTCACTTCAAATGTACCATAAGGACTTTACAATAGTATATGCCCAGTTGCTCTCTCCCATCTGCTGTTGTTGTCATACATTGTATGTTCATTTTGTGACAAATATATAATACATTACTATTATTTTTGCTTTAGATGGTTATCTTTTAAATAAATTAAAGTAAGAAAAATTAATTTTATATTACCTTCCTTTATTCCATTTCCAGTATTCTTCATTTCTTGATATAGATCCATGTTTGTGGTTGGTCTCATATTCCTTTCTGCCTAAAAACTTCCTGAATTCTGAATATATTTTGAACGTAGACCCAATGAGGTTTCCAGATGTATTGGGTGTAGCCTTTGAGAGAAAGCAAAGATGACCTCAATGCTGATAACTCACAATAACAGCAGTAAGTAATTTTTTAAAAAATGGATTTAGGAAGAGACATTAATGTGAAAATAAATTCAACTAAAAGAATACAACTTGATACACCTAATGTATTTTGTAATCTGATATCTGCCATGGATTTTTCTGCCCCTCTAAGTTCCAGTTTCAAAGACCCTTGGAAGTCCCAAGAAGGGATCACAGACACTACGTATGTGACTTCTATATATGTATATGCCTACTTTCTTCTCTCGTCAACCTGAATGCAAAACTCAATCCCTTCACCAGTTTCAACAAGAAATCTATTCCTCCCACGTATACCAGGTTTCCTCATCTTTTTCCCTCTTTATAAAATTGACTCCTGTGAGTTTTGAATTCTTCTCCCTATTTTGTATAGAATATAAGGATCTCCTACACTCAGCATTATATATACAAAACCCCTTAAAGAGGTTTTCAGAGTAAAGGAGGCTTCAGGATCCACCTTTCTCAGAAATTTAAGTTTATAAATATACCCCATTGTTACAGGTAAAGTTCCCCCAGGATTTGCATGCAAGAGGTTTATCAGAAGTGCTGTTGAAAGCAGTATCTTTGAAGGAGCAAAGGAAGCAAGTTGAGCAGAGGTAGAATTTGAAATGAGATACGTTGAAACAGTAGCCTCAGCCAATGCCACAGAGATCCCTCAAGACTGGGGTGATCCTACTAAAGATAGCTCACATTAAGGAATGTACCCCACAACAATTAGTCATCGGATATGGCTGCCCCTCCCAGGAACTGGAGCAGAGACTTGAGCAAAGCAGTTTCCCTCAGCTGAGGGCAATTCCCAGAGTTGGATGTAACTGTAAGTCAACTGCAATCAGTACTCCCAATATCTAGGACCATAAAGCCTTGACCATGAAGGGGAATCTAGGACGTGTCCAAATGCATCAATTAAAATCCACCCCATGCCATGTAGTTCCACTAGCTTCATGCAGTATGTTCTCTTCACAAGGGAACAACTTTTTCAGGATTATAACTGGCTTCTGTTCCTGGGAAAGCTTTTAGACAAAGTTTAGTGGGAAAAGCTACAGTGTCAACCTCTTTCTCTGCCCGGCTCCTTCTACCCTCCCCCCTACAAATACTATCTAGTCCGCATCTGATATTTATAGTCTCCCTCAACGATTAACCCCATCTACTAGATTCCTCTCGCCTTTGACTACCACTGGGAAGTCAGCTGGTTTCCATCACTTATCTGGTGGGATGACTCAGACCCCTATCCTTGAAGAGGCCTGGGCACATAGTTGCTGTGCCCTTCTCGGGATGTGGTTTCTGTACATGTCCATTTGCCATTAAAATTGGTTAGAGGAATACCAAGAGTCCCCTTCCCCAGCAGCTCACTTAGGTGCCAAATGTATTTTTCCTGATCCTATTACACAATATGTAATAGCAGCCCTACCTTCTGATGATCACAGTCAATTAACCCTGCAGGATTGTGGGTCCTTTTTTGACCTACTAGATCCCTGGCACACAGAACTGAAAGTAACCATGTGGCAGTCACGACTAATGTTTAATGGGGCTCCTGTAGAGTCATCATCCTCCCTTTAGGAATTACACCCATTAAAAACCTACAGGACCTAGAATTGTGGGGATGGGAAGAACAAGTTTCTTAAGTGGGTCACTGGTAGTGATAATAAGCCTGGTCCCTTCTCTTTGCAACCCTTTGTTCCCAGATCCATGTATTTTTCCCTTGGGAAACACAGCATCATATGATTCATGGTTTAGGGTATGCTCTTCATTCTGGAGGATGAAGGTGTGTACCACATTCTTGCAGAGTGTAATTCCAACTTGCCACCTTAGACACATACCTTCAAAAAGTCATTCCATCATTCTATGAGGCTGGCAGAATTGGAGTGGTGAAATGTGACAAGACCAGTGAATCTCATGGTCAGGTGCCTACTGTCACACCTCATTTGCTACAAAGTGCACTGCTTGGTCCAATGCAATTTATGTAGAATCACATATTGGTAGATTAAACATTTTGTTTGCTCTTGGATGATGGTGCAGCCTATAAGCCTAACAGACAGGAAAGGCAATCACATAGAGAACACCACTCAAAATTTCTGGCTCCTGAGATTTCACAGACATAGTGTGATCAACTTTGTCTAGTTGGACCCCTCAAGGAACAGTGCCATATTAGAGGACAGCATTAGTCTTGCTGCTGGTAGGTTAGATGACTGGCGGCAGCTGTACTAGGTCTGCCTTGGTGAGTGGCAGTCCACGTTGCTCGGCTCAGGCACAGCCTCTGTCCCTGCCTCCATAGCTTCTCCCATATAAACCCTTTGTGCAGCATTGGGGTGACTTTCAACAAAGACTGGCTAAGTTATTCTATATGGTTATTTAGTGCCCTGTTGATGGATTCCAATGCTGGGCATTACAATGTGAATCAAAGATATTTCACATTTCATGCTCATGTTTATATGACAATTCACATGCCTCTTCTCCAGACCTCTTTCTCTCATTCTTCTATCTTTTCTCCTTCCAAGCCCCTGAACAGCTAGCTAAACTATCTGTCACTGCTAACGAGTTCATATATAATTTTATCTCAACCTACCTGTCGTTTGACACAAAATAGATGATCACGCACACTACCCAAACCTCTGCCAATTTGGGACTGCCCCTCTCGAGGTCACCCAAGTGAGGCTTTTGTGCGACAGAACAAATTATAAATCAGTTGTCTACTGTTGTGTAACAAACCACCACCCCAAAACCAAGTGATTTAAAACCACAGTTTATTATTTCTCAAAGTGAGACGACCAATGTGGCCAAGGATGGAGACAAATGAAGCAGAACTAAAGTGAGAGTCATAAAAAGAGGCTGTCAAGAGCAGTGATTGTGATATCACCATCAACAAGCAAAGGCAGGACGTGAGATAGACTGAGCTCGACCATAAAGTTTTAAATAAATATAGAGGATAAACTAGAAACAATCTTTATGCTTTCTGCTAAACACACCAGAATTCCTTATCTTTGTCTTCAAGCCTCTTCCCACTGTAGACTCTGTTTTCCTGTTAAATATTCTCCTCTGGCGACAACCTCAGAAGACCTTATCAGGAACTGTCATGAGAAAATGGTCTTCCGCTCGCTGCATGTTAGTACTTCAACCTGGAGTTCCCCTTCCACCCCATCACGCTCTAATCCTGTGTGAAATACTTAGTTACTTTTAATAATCCAACTCAAGTTCTTTTTCCCAAGTGAGGATGTCCATAAACAAACAAATTGAGCCTCTATGCAGAAACTCTTGTCAAGAAGAGATCTTCCCTCCTCTGAACCCAGTGAAATCCTTAAAAGCAAGGCCCAGGAGACACTGATCTTTACAACGTGCTGCACGAAGCACGTACAGGTGTTTGAGGTCTGATAAATGAACGACTGAGCACCTTATACTTAGGCCTCAGGGCCTTGTATGCTATTTTGAAGTCATCTGTCATTTCTGTAAGTTAAAATCTCCTCAAAGTTGGAGATCAGATCAGGTCATAATTTTGATTTTTTCCTAGCATCTAGCAGTGTGTTGAAACCAAGTTAGCATTAAAATATTTAAGTTAATTTCTTAAGGAAATCACTGCTAATCAAGGACATGTGAGAAGGGGTGATGATTGGTGATATAATTACAAGAACAGCTGCAGTGAATTCCATGAGGCCCTTTGAAGGGGGAATGACCCTTTAGAGACATCTCAAACCAAGGCAAGGGGGACATATCTTTGCATCCTGCACCATCCAGGCACTGAATGTATGCCCCGTCCCAGGAAGAGGGCATAACTTTGGGTGGGGAGGATTCCTTGGGCCAAGGACAATTCTTGAAGGATGCAGCTGTGAACCATCAGCATCCAAAATTCAAGTCAACTAGGAGAGTGACGCCCTTAGTTCTGGAAGGGGATCTGGGTGGTGCACAACAGCATCAGGTACAGCCTCCTGAGAAGGAAAATGCAGTCTCCTGCTGACCTTCTGTACGAATCTTCTTCCCGAGGTATGAGTGAAAAGACAAGACTGAATTTACTTTTAGCACCCGAGTCTCAAGCAACAACTTTTTTCTCTTTGAGGATCTGAATTGGCACCCGAGCTATTTATTTCTAGGACTACCCTGTCACCTGAAACCTGGGAAGGGGTTTCACCTACACAGTACAAGTCACCCACGCCAATACCGCTGCGGCCCCGGCCTAATCAGGCAGGGTCTCCCTGCATAAGCAGACATCTCTGTGGCATGTGGTTTTCTGGACGCTATACAGCTGTCCCTAGCTTGAAGATTCCAGAATTAGAGGATACGGGTCTGAAAAACAAATTCTCACCAAACTCTTTCATCTTTCCCACTCTCAGAATCAAGGCTTACTCCTGGGTTAACGACTCCTGCATACAAGAAAGGAGCATCAATCTCCGCTCTTTTCAGCCCTTACTTGTAGAATCTCTGCCTTCTACCAGAAGAAGGAGCCAGCATATCTCTTAGGCAATTTTGCTTGCAGGGATTACGTCTCCTTGGTTCCTCTTTGTTTTGTGCTCCTAATTTCTGGATGGCTAATGGAAAGTCTCCCATAGCAAGTGTTGTTTGCTTGAAAATATCCATCTTCTCTATAACCAAAATTTTTAACAGTGGGGGAGGATGGATATACTTTTCTTGCTCACTTGGCAACCCTATGCATCGAATATGCACCATATAAATGAATACCTCCTAGGTTAAAGGTGGTTTGTCCTTTCATGGCCCGGCTGTTCTAAGATTAGACTTCATAAGATAATGGACACAGTCTCTCACGAGATTTTCTGGATTTCAGATCAGAGCTGGAGGGTGGAGACCACTCCCCAGGACCTTACTTGCAGGGAAGCTGATTTTACTAAGGGTGTTAAACTAGCATTATCAACTGCAACTCCCCAAGTCCAGCTAAGGCCTCCAGTTCAACTCTGCCATTTCGTTGGGTTCCAGAAGGACATCTGTCACCTTTCTCTCTTCTCTGCTTGAATACAGCTTTGCTAACAAGGAGAATTTAGACCTCCCATTCTAAAACTTCTCCAATAATGCCTTACTGTATGTTGCTCTTGTAATAACATGCTTCGACTGAATCCGATTTTCCAAAGTGTTCAATAGCACCTTGTCATATGGCTCATTGCAAAATACTCTCCAGTACTAACACATTTCCAGAGAACTCTTCTCCTTCCTATTGGTGCATGGTAGGGGAATAGATGTACGAGTCTCAGCAACTTTCAACATTACCAAGTACAGTTTTAGAGGCTGTCAAGTCTTTCGTCACAGAGGTGAAGCTCTGGCAGAACTGAGATCATGTGTACCTCCTAATGCCAAGCCTGTAAATTTTTTTCTAATCTCCTTCACATCTCTGCCTCTGAAACTTGCCATTACTGCAACACAACACGCTCTCTTCAAACTCACAATCCCTCTGTCTGTTCCCGAAAGTTGGATTGCCTGAGAATGTAAGCTAGTGAACAGTTAAAGGTTAGCAGCCTCTGCAAGGGGTTTCAATGCTTGCCTGATAACTGATTCAACAGTAGATGTCCTGTGTCTGAGGGAATCTGTCGCAACAAATGGAGTCTAGTAGGGACCTCTGGTCAGGCAAAATCACAGTGGCCATGTACACACTTCCCCTTTCAAAGAGAACACTATATTTTAGAGTCTATTGAGTTAACTTCTAAAAAAAAAATCCTCATTTGAAACTTGAGTTGGTTTGACTTACATAATAAAAAGAAACCTTGCTTTTTGCTTAAAATATTCAATCTTGAACACTGTGTCCCTATAGAAAACCTGAAGCATTGATCTCAGAGTAGATCTCTAGCTTGGGTTCCCTATGAGGCTGCTATGGATCTATTCCTTTAAGATTCTTAGAAGGTTTACTGTTTAATTGAAAATAGAGGTTCTGTGAGACACATCCAAAAAAATCCATAGATGGCTTTTTGCAAGGGTCTCTGAGAAACTCCCTTAAATCTATCTCTGTCTTAAGGGCTTTACAGTTACACATTTTGCCATATTTACCCTAAGAGCATGTTTCCTGACAGCACCCTGGATTTGATCTTTGCCCTGAAGCTCTTTTTTCCTTTTAAGAGTCTTCTTCTGGGGGGATTAGAGATGATAATTTGTTTTATTTTTAAAACTAGCAAACCAAGAGCCATTTCTGTTTGTTTTACATTCTGCTTGAAAATGGAATAATATCTACTTTAACTCATATCTCTTTACCTTCATCTTATGATGTGCAGCTAGAAGACATCAGTTGTCATTTTCAGCACTTAGCCTAGAAATACGCTTACCCAGATCTATTAGTTCACTAGGTGCCTTTCCATTTTCTACAGTGACAGTTTGCATAAACGTCGCACCATTACATATCCAAGGTTTCTACCCCCTAATCACATTTCATTCATTCTCCTTCAAGCCTTCACTGACAGCCACTTTGATACTCACTGGTCCTGGTAATACTCTACTTCCTGGTAGCAAAATTTGCTACTTTTGTTACACAGCAAGTCCAATCAAAACTTACTTGTATAAAACAACATTCATTTTATTTTACTCATGATTTTGTCTGATGGGAATTTCGGGAAGAGTTCAGCTGGGCAGATCCTGCCTAGAGTCTCTCATGCAGTTGTTGTCAAATGTCAGCCAGGGCTACAGTCATCTGAAGGCTCGACTGGGCTGGATGTTCAAGGAGGCTCACTCCCATGGCTGACAGTGGACACTAGCTGTCAACTGGGAGCTCAGCTCAGCTCTCAGTGAAAGCACATACAGGTGGCCCCTACTTCTGGCTTAGCTTCCTCACATCTTGGCAGCTTTGGGTAGCTGAGATTCTAACATAGCAACTCAGGTCCTTACGTGTGCATGTTCACTGAGCTAGGATGAGTTTCAGTAAATGCACTTTCTGCCCATCATACAAAGTTATAAACAGGACAAAAGCCTTAAAAACCTTTGTTGTTGTCCCTTAACATCCCCACCTAACAAGTTGCCATGTTTATAAATGGAAATGTCTTCTGAGAAATGTCAGGCATCTTGTTTGAATCTTTTGAAACAAAACAATTTCTGTGATGCATGTATAGTTATGCCAGGAAGTCCATCTGCCAGCCAGAATTTCATCCTTTAAATACCTTGTTATGGCAGCACAAAAGAACACAATGAGCTTTGTTTAGAGTGTCAGTCTTCCATTTCTGGGCTAAAGGGATTAGGTCTAAATTGCACATCATTACATAAGGCCACATGAAAATATTTGCTTCTTTTGTCCTTAAAAGCACTTAATGATGCTTTATAAAAAGCCAAAAAAAAAAAATGTTAATTGGACTAAAGAGATCTATTCAAAGGGTAATAAGCAGTAGATTTGCCTGGCATTCTAATTTATGTTATTTATTTAACACACAAAAGTCAGGGGAATTTTCAAGTATAATCATTTGTTGGCTATGGCAGGGGGCTGAGGAAAGACCATACAGTGTGGGTTATAAGCAGGCATTTTAGAGTCACTTAAGACTCTAAACTGATTTTAGCCTCTTGGTTAATAAATGTGACTAGGAAATTTACTTAACATCTCTTTGGCTCATCTTCCTCATTTGTAACATAGAGATAAAAGTTTTCACCTTCTAGGACTGTTTTGAGGGTGAAATGAAATAAATATATAATCTACTTACCAGCACTTGACACAGAGTAGATGTGTAGTTAACAAGTCAGATAAGGGCAAGCTTACACTTTTGATAGGTTGTGTGTGTGTGAAAGAGGGAGAAGGAGAGGGGAGACATGGAGAGAGACTGAGGGATAGAGGTAGAGGGGAAGGGAGAGAGAATATTTTGGGAAGGCCATATAGATAATATTGTTGGAAACATAATGTGAATGTGATGGTTATTTGTTGATGCTAATTTATTTGATGAATGGATTTTGAATTTTGAAGATGTTGGAATGTAAAAGGAATGGGATGTCGAGAAACATGTGTAGATTTATGTTACTTTGAGAGAGTCACTTGTCTCCTGTACATAGGACAAAGCAGAAAGTTGGAAACATTTCTCACCTCCTGCTCCCCCTTCTGTTTCCATTTCAATGATAATTTTGCACCACCCACTCCCCAGGGACTTCTATGCACCCAGTGTCAGAAGTTGTCCTGTGAACAATACTTAGCTGTCCACTAAGTCAAGTAATTGGAAAGCTACCAGGCCATTACAATGTCACTGAAAATAACTTAGAGGTATTTTCATATTATTAGGGGAGGAAGCCCAGTGTGATGTATAAATAAAAGTGGACTTTCCTAAGGAACAAGAGTTGGGGAAGGAGTGAAAGAAAGATTTTGAAGTGGGTAAGGCCTTTCCTTGCTTTTCAGATGAACTGGTGAGGTCATTTCTGTTTTTAATCTGTATAGTTAGGCCTTTTGGAAGAAATACATTCTGCAATTTAATGCAGTAATCTTGCCATTATTAATTATAACAATAATTTCCATCGCTTAAGGCTCATTTCTATAATAGTTTTGCTAAAAAAATAATATTCAGGTTTAGTCAGGTAAGTAAAAAAAAATAGGGTATCAATGGCAAATTTCTAGGTTTTTTTCAATGCTTTTTCAGGAAAAAACCAGATTTTTATTTTACCTTATTACAGGTCTGTTCAAAAGTAATTCTGTTAACACCCTTCAAGTAACCTTTTAAAATATTACTTATGAATCTATGTACCTTGATAAAAAGTTTCCTGTTTTTCATTTCCCCAAGGCTAAAGTGACACAATTATTAGCTTTTGATAGGGTTAAACAATAACTATGCATGCTCACCTTTGTGAAAGAATGGAAAATAAATATACCTTGAAGCGTAGTAACAGTTGAAAAGATTCCCATAATTCAGTTTTCTTACTTTCTTTTTTTAGAAGAGCACAGAGAAATTAAAAATGAATCTTTAAAATATTTTTTTCTACGTCTCATGCTAAATAAAGTCCTGTCTCTAAGTGTTAACAATATGATACTTTTCCTGGAGACCCTCTTTAATCCTGTGTAATAGTTAGAATCTGCCAGGTGACATTCTCGATGCTGGGGATATATCAGTAAACAGAACAGATAAAAATTCCTGCCTTCATAGAGTTTATGGCCTAGTGGGAAGAGACAGAAAATGAACACTCTAGGTGTAGAATGTGGTGATAAATGGTTATGGCAGGAAGGGAATAGGGAGTATCAGCAGGGTTGGGCAAGGGTTGTGGTTTCAAACAGGGTGGTGGGAGAAAGGTTCTTGGGAAGATGACATTTAAGGGACGATGTGAAGGAAGGAGAGGATTCTGTATTTTAAAGAATAGTTAGTAGATCAAGTAGAGTCAGTTAAGGGGAGAACAGTGAGAACTGAGAGGTAAGAGGCGCCCAGTCTGGTAGTCTATAGTAAGGATGTTTGGCTTTTATTACAGTAAATGTCATTACAAGTGTGATATGGGATCCCACTATAGGTGTGTCTACATTTTCTGTTTGCCTTTCAAGATTCATTTCCCACTCTTCTCCATCCTGTTCTCTGGCGCAGGGAAGCTAACTTGTATTTCCTATTTTTCCTCATGACCAAACACACTTCTCCCTTTTGGTAACCTGCTTCCTCTTTCAGTTATCCAAGCGTTCCCTCTGTCAGAGGAGCAGAGACTTAGCTGCCTGTATTTCTCTGGGTCAGTAATTCTCAACAGCAGCCCTAAGCCCACTCACGCCAGTACTAGGAACCTAACTACAATACAGATTCCTTGACCTCACTCAAGACATTCAATTCATATCTCCAAGACTGAGGCCCAAGAATCTGCATGTTTCACATGTCAGTTCTTTTTTACCATGCAGCTTAAAAACTAGAATCCTAGATTATAGAAACCATATGTACCCTTCTGATGGGCATTCAGGCAGTTTCATAAACTCATTTTTTTTCTTAGCTCCAAAAATGAGAACTCAAAAATATTTGGTTTTACTGATGATAATCCACTAAACTCTTATTTCTATTTTTAGTTAATGCTTATAACATACTTCATTTTGTAAAATATTTTATCATTAAATACCATACACAAAAATTATTTTGCACGGTCTCCATCAACTTGTGTCATATGAGATGGTATCTTGTTTGCAAACATATAAGCTATGGAAGGATTATCTATGACTTCTACATGTTTTTGTATAACAGTATTCATTTTATTTTTATTTAAATTTTAATATTTCCCATAATGAATCGTTTTTCAACATTATATTGAATTAGAAATAAAGGTACCCCAAAGTTACTAATAAATACTGTATATCATGCTATATTTTATGCCCTTTGAATTGGTAGCACTGAACTTTGAAGACTTTCTCAGAGTTATGAAAGGGAAATGACTCTGTGACTTAGATTGTTACAGAATTTGTGATGAGGAATTCACATTTCCGAGTAGTTTATGTAGCACTGTTTTCACATTACATCCAATCTTCTGTGAAGAGAGAGACATTAGATTGATGTTCTCCAGAGTATTTCTGTTACAATCTCCAGAGTTCAGTACTTTTAAACAAATATTGTCCTTTCAGTTTTTTGCACATTTCATGGGTTAATTTCCCCTGTGCTAGAATTTGCTATTTCAAGATACTGAGGCAAGCAAGACTGGTAGAAATAAAGAATAAGGGAGGCACTGTCATGTAACAAGCAGATGATGGTAAATATCTACCCAGGTAGCTGAATCCATTCCCTCCCAAGAAGATTGGTTCATTTGGCCTGTAAGAATAATCTTGAACTTTTTCCTAGCAGAGAGATGGCGTGCTATTTGATTGAGGAAGCTGCACAATGGATTTGGCCAAGACCTAAGGTTAAACCTACCTTTTAAGCTGGAGAGGATCAGATGGAGTCTTTACGGCTCACTCTGGCTGGACTGTGTTTACAGCAAATGCTCAAAAGCATGCATTTCCTCTCAAATATTAGGATTTGCAGCTGTTGGTTAAAAATACACCTAAATGGATGCCAAAAGCTGAAGTAATGGTCCATACATTTTAAGAATATGAGATGAAAGGCTTGTGATTCTTGTAATAATTGCATTGCACATAATAAAATGCCTTATAAGAAAAGACTCTTGGAAAATTTCTGATTCTCTAAGACTTTGGTTAAATTAAGTCAGTCTGTTTAACACAAATGCATTTTTCAGAAAGATAAAGTTTTCACTTTTCAAAATAATTGCGCATTTTTCTTTGTTAGTGAGAGGGTATATAAAAGTTCTAAACATTAGCTGTATTAGATGATAAATGAGGATTTTCTATTAAAAAAAAGAGGAAGAAGAAGAATGTGCCTCTAGAGCCTTTGTTTATGTTACTTTAGATTTTTATGTAAGGATGACATAGGATTTTGGAAATCCTAAATCTGAAAAGGACCTTGAAAGTTATTTAGTTCAGAAGTGCTAACAATAGCAACAAGGGTGATGTTAATAACATAGCTAACCTTTGAGCACTTACCATCTGCTGGGCATTGTTTTAAGAAGTTTTACATACGTAATCTTAGTCTATCCTCAAAATAACTCTATGATGTAAATATTAACTTCATTTGACAGATAAGGCACCTGAGACACAAAAGGTTTAACAAATCTGCCTCAGGTCACAGAGCTAGCAAGTGGAAGAGTCCGCACAAAAGCTGAAGAAACACTTATAAAATTATCCCAGCCAGTTCTATCCATGGAAAGTGTACACAGCTGTCTGGAGTGTGATTTGAGGTGCCCGAAGGTCTACCCAAATACAGCTTCAACAGTTTACAATACTGCCTCAAATTCCCACCAACAGAGAAAGCGCTTTGTGTAAAGATAATCCCAACAAAAGGTTATAGTTTAAAAAAATATTACCTAAGAAGAATTGCCCACTAATGATAGCAAGACAAAATTAACACATTTTAGCAAGATTTGGACGATAAAAGGAAAAAAAGAAAACAAAAGAGCTGTCGAAGGTAAACCTCATAACATACACTCTTGGTCAATCTTGGCAAAATGGAGGGGGAGATGAAGACAAAACTCATCCAATTTGGCTTTGTTGGATATGGAATTATCTTAAGCTGTCTTTTCATTTGGGAGATATAATCATACTAGATAGTCACAACTTCACCATTTGCAATGGTAAAGTTTGGTTAACAGCAAAAATCATCTATGTATAACATATTTTCCTCACTACTTGCCTTTTTGAACAGAGATTTTTAAATAAGGGCCTCACATATGGGCCCCTATGGATATATGAAATTTCAAATATGTATATGAGAATGCAAAGCACCCTAAGAAGATTGTCCAAAGAGTTCATCAAATTCTCGTAACTACACTTGGCCCTCCACATCTGTGGGTTCTGCACCCATAGATGCAACCAACCATGGATCTAAATATTTGAAAAAAAAAATTCTAGAGAGTTTCAAAAAGCAAAACTTGAATTTGCTGCCTGCCTGGCAACATTTACATAGCATTTACATTGTATTTACAACTATTTCCATAGTATTTACATTGTAGTAGGTATTATAAGTAATCTAGAGAAGATTTAAAGTGTACTGGAAGATGTGCATAGGTTATATGCAAATACTATGCCATTTTATATAAGAGACTTGAGCATTCATGGAGTTTGTTATCCTCCGTGGGGCGAGGTGAGGGGGTCTAGAACCAAACCCCTCCATCCAGGATACCAAAGGACAACTGTATGTATGAATCCTCCAAAATAGTTAAATTAGCACAAAATCACCTAGCCCAGCTGCATTTCTTACATATCACCTAAAATTAGCACCTGCTGGAGGTAGTCTTTAATAGTTAAGAGAATATAACATACAACTGTTTTGAATTATGTATCCTAGTGAGCACCCAGGGCTACATTCAAGCTGATGTTTTAGAAAGCAAAGTATGGTCAGCAAAATGACCGAGACCAGGACACCACTGGTTTGCTAGAACTACTTTTCACCTTTTCATTCTGTTTTTTCAACAACGAATGCAACTCTTCAGGACTGGGGTTTTAAGTAAATAATATGCAACAAGGAAGTGCAACAGGTATGTCAACAAAAGTTCTTAGGAAAGAGTTAGGTGAGTGGAATGGGCAGTCGATTAATTAAAAATGCTTTGCAAAATGAACAAACTGATCTGACTTTCCCGGTAAGCTATTACCAAGTTCTTTTGAGGTCTTAAAACATTTTCTTTACTCTGTGTTTAACAACAAATGTGGGCCAATTGCTGTGAGTTAATTGAAAAGGATTGTTTCCTAGTTGCCAAGAAACGGCGCTTTCTTACATTATGCAGGCCATTATGTGCACAGATCAAGCTTCCTGATTTTTCTTTCAGGGTTTAAGAATATAGGCTGCTGTGATTTACTGGTCCCTTGAGGAGAGGACTGCAAGTAAAGAAGGATTTCAGGGGTTTTGTTCAACTTCAATTTCCCAGGTAAGATTTGGATCTGAAAGCACTACCTTCTTCCTTTTGCTTAACTTTTTCCTAAATCACTTAAATGCTTTTATGAGTGAATATGAAATAATGATTTTATGTGGAATAGTGTCATGTAAAATCATGCTAAATTGATTTTCTTCCAGCTTAAGTTTCTGAGAGGAAATAAAAAGAGGTAATAATGTAAGTCTGTGAGACTGGTTGTAGAGTTTTTTCCTCTTGATTTCAAAGTAGTAGATACACGTAAACTAAGATGCTGTGAGTGCTTTTACAGTTGAAATACTAAAATCATTGTTGTGGAAGCTTATATCATTACTTCTATTTGGAGAAAATATTTCAAATCTTGTTTCTTAGGTTCTAAGAAATGGGCTTTATATTTGTTAACTTCAAAAGGAAGACTTGTTGGTCTTGTATATAACTTGGCTACTTGTCTCTCTTAAAAACAACAAAATCTCTACGAATTTTCATTCTCTCTTTCCTATTGGCTATTTTCTTCATAATTTTGTCTTAAAGATGAAGATAAACTCAGGGTCCTTGTATTTAGTGTAGCTTATTAATACATGTGACACAAACAAAAAATTTACACTTCTTCCTCAGAAAGGAAAACAGCATTTCTTGATTCAAAGTTAGTTGCTCCCAGACAATGCAGTGCTCACTGTGGGTAACAATGTGGGGCAAGTGCTTGACAAGGACTCCATGTATCGAGTTTGTTGGGTCAGATCACCCTCTCCTTCTTAAAGAGTTCATACTTTCATAGGCTCAGGCTGAACTCTGCAATCCTGTGAACTTACAACATCACACAGTGTACATAGGCTATATGTTGAGGACAAGCGTTGTCAAATTGGCAGAGGAACCGAGTTGAGTGCTGTTATTGATGCTTTCTTTCACAGTCATATTTTACCTCCTCTCTTCCATGGCTCTGGGTTTCCTAGGGATATATTTCCTTTACAAAGAAGATCATCAAAATGGATACAAGTCAGGTCAAATATTTGTTATCTCATTAAGTATGTTTCCATTTGTTCAGTGTTTGAAGACACCTGAGTATAAAGATGACCAGTTGTAATATGAACCCTAGTTAACGCTGGAAAGAAATCCTTGCAGCACGCCCTTACCTGACAATATGATTTGGGTTTTCTACAAGTGAACCAATACCATAGTAAGGAAACTATTGTGTGGAATAATATTGATGAAGCGATAGCTGAATATGACATGCAATCTATCCATTTATTTTTAACTTGTCAAATAAGAATCTCCTTTCTTGAATTCCTATACATTTAAAAAAATTAACTAAAATTACAAGTCGTAGTCTCATCAGCTATCACAAACTCACTACACTCTTTTTTTATTTATGTAGCAGTAAAATTAAGCAGCTTATTTAAATAAATACATGGTTTGTAGTTATATATACTTGGTGTGACTTATTACCATTTTTGTTGGAACAGTGCATTTGTCTCTAGGCAAGATGTAATTCAGCAATTCCAATCTAGCTTACATTCCCTTTTCACCTTGTCAGAAAGTTCTCTTTGCCCTGAAAATATAGTCTTTATATTGATACAATAGTGCTTAAAATATATATGCTGCTAACATTTTTGCTGGTCATTTTTGCATTTACTGGAGCAAGGCGACAGGTGAATATGTGGAATGGGTGGAGAAGGGCAGAGGTCAGACTGATACAATATCTCACAGGCAGATTTCTTCCCATTTGGTACACCATTTCTTTTTTGTAAGTATAATGGAGTAATTGTGACATTAATAAACAGTTAAAAATGTTTAATAGGGTAACAAAAAATCTTATTTTTATTTTTCAGTGGTATTTTAAAGTAAACAAATATTAACTGATATTAATTTGCTTCTCTGTGGATTAAGAATTTTGCAAAAAGAATGATGTCCACCTAGGTTGAGATGGAAATCAGTCTATAAAATTTTTGCTGAACCTTAATTAAGAAGAGACTGAAATGCATTGATAGTTCGTAGATCAGTGATTGAAATACCATAAATATGATAGACTTTGAACGGCACTTATCGATTATTGAATGTAATGGCTTTGATACTTTGAGGAGTTCTAGAGATTCCAAAAAGCATTTATAACAAGGTGAGCCTATGAAGGTGGGGGGAATGGTTAGCTGGTAGTGTAGGGAAAATAAACTGTATTATCAATCAGCTCGTGCTTTTCGAGTTTGTATGCAAGAACACAGAGAGCCTAAGAGTATTTCACGAATCCTTTGTGGAAATCAAGATACGCTGCATTTGTAGCATTGCTTTGATCAACAATTCAAGAAACCTAGTCAAGTATGAGATTAATTTGACATATCTTATTTATAGTGTACTCAAGAAGGTTTTTGACAATCAATTCTTCTATTATAGGCACTCAGCAGATCTTTGATGGTTCTAGAATTATGTCAGGGATCCTTACTAAGTAGCATATCAATTTTTTACACTACCTATTTTAAAATTGTTTTGAAAATAGAATTATTTATTTTATGGTTCAACTCCTAAAATCATTTCAGTGATTTCTAAAAACATTATTGGGCCTTTGATAATTTTCCCATACTCTTTTGATATTAAATTTACCTAACTTTAGAAATTCAGAATAACATGTATAATAAAGTGCTTTCTTACTCTCTTTACTAAAATACGTCTGTTTGTAACAATAGAAGATTATTTATCTAAAGGGAGAAGATATCTGCAAGATATTTTAGTAATTTTTACTGTCCTGTTGTTTAACTATACACAATCAGTACCAAACTTTATCGTGCTCTGATAAGCCATGAGGGACATTCCTTTCTTTTGTCCTTAACATTTTTGTTAAACTGGGATTTTAAACTTCTCAACTGCAATGATATGATTTTTGAATCACTCTTCTAAGTTCCTTTTTCCATGTTTGCTTATAAGTATTTCTAAAACCTGTGAATGCTGTCTCTCTTCTCTTCCTTCCTTTGAACAGTTGTTCTCAATTTGGCAATGTCTGAAGGTATTTTTTTTTTGTTGCACATCAGACAGGTGAGGTACTCCCCCATCTAGTGGGTAGAGGTCAGGGATGCTGCTAAAAATCTCACAATATTCAGGCCACTCCCTACAACAAAAATGTATCAGATCCCAAATGTCAATAACGCTGAGACTGAGAAATCCTGCTCTTCAGACCTCACATATCTTATCATGTTAGCCATGATATGCTAACATGCATGCTTGTGGGTAGAATTTTTGTTTTCTGGACATCCCGAAATCTCATGTGCCTCTACTCCTTTGATTTATAATATTGGTCTACTGGATCACACCTAATTTTTAGTTGAACTTTCTGGAATCTGCCTATGTAAAGGAATCATGATCTGACTGGATTGTCCAGTTTTCCCTTGATTATTTATTACCAGTACCAACATGACAACGGTCACTTTATCTTTAAGCTCATGTCATGTCCATATTACTAAATAGCGCTTTGTCTGCTTGACTTGTACAATATTTCCCTCATTGCTTCTACTTGTGAATAAAGGACTTCTTAAGGCAAAACAATATCTGTTTAATTGTTGTGCTCCTGATTTCATGTCCAAAGTCACTCTTCAATAATCCATGCATTTATTCTAGAGATATTTATTGAGCACCTATCATGTTCCAAAACTGTTTTCAATTGGAAATTCCACAGTGAATAAGCAAAAATCCTATTTTTATTGTGATTACATTCTAGTGGAAATCAGAAAATGCAAAATCCCCATTTTTTCAACCATTTTTGATCCTAGTCTAGTATATAGTCAAAATAAAATAACAACAGAAACTGATGCATTATAAATAGTGGTTGTAAAAGTTAGTTCATATTTTTTTTCCCATGTGAACCCTCTATTTCTTGGTGACTGCCAAGAATCTTTTCATTAATTTCTGAATTTCACTTTCTGGCAGATTTCACTTTCATGGCAACTTACATGGTGTGCATTCTAGAGAAGGCTGACTTTGAAGTAAATTTTGAATGAAAGGAAATAGAGTATTTGAAGAGTTGAAATAATGTTAGTAAGAAAAGTCAATCTGGCATGTAGGGGGAAAAAAGACATAAAAGTAAAGATGGAAACTTGTGAGTGGAAAGAGGCCAGTTGTGCCTGAGATTTATTTTACTTGCTATGCCAAGAATAAAGGGAAAAGGGAATAAAAGAGAAAATAAAAGAAAAAAAAAAAAAAGAAAAAGAGCAGTAATGTATCTTTCCAGTGTAACTGTAACTCAAAGTAATTCATTTCCTTGGGTGGATATCTCTATCTCTGATGAATTCTTTAGAATTTCTTACCTATGTCATAGTTTATTCCTCAATAGCCATTGATGAGGTTATTGGTTTCTTCTTTAGATAGGGAATGAGAAGCATAAATGAAGCAAGGTATTATAATTTTAATATCCTGATCTAGATATTTGTTTTGATCTTTCTTTGTAGTTTCTTTCCTTCCCAAATGCTTTTTTTTCTGAGTATATGTAGAATTGTTTTCTTAGTATATGCAGGAGTTAAAAGTTCTATCAATATGTCAAATTGTGAAAACAACAATTTGATGCTCTAAAATTCTTAGACTTTGTAAACTTACCAGTTTTAAGTAATCATTTAGCTTATGAAGAGTGCATTCACTAAAAACTATTGTTCTCACCTTCTTCTGTGCTTCTATTTAAAAATAAACTGAGATCATACCCAAGGGGAGGTTATTGGTATAAAAAAATTCCAAAGATACAATATAAATGTGGCTACAAAAAATGTTTAGAAATATGCCAGTAATATTTTCTGGAGTTTATTATAAACGAGAGAAATTCTAATACTATGGCTTACAACTGTTTTCTAGCAATGAATTTGAAAAAAAATTAATTTTTATCTTTAAAGTCTAAGTGCTACTGACAGATTACAGTGAGACTGTCCTCGTTGTGTGAGCAAAGCAAAGAGGAATCCTTTCATCTTTGTTCAAGTCCAGGCTTTGCTATCTAATGGTGTACTGAAAGCGGGTAAGTTACTTAGTCTCTAAGAACCCAGACTGTCTCAACCATAAACTTGGTAAAAACACTCATCTCATAGTGTCATTCTGGAAACAAAATGAGATAATTCAGTTTAGTACTTGTCACTGAGAAATTATGTAGTAATATGACATTCCCCTTTCTTTATAACTCCAAGACTATCCTAATTCATTTTATAGAAAAGATTCTGAAGGAACCTTAACAATCATCTAATGTGTCATACATCTGCGGCTTGAATGATTACATGTCTCTGTGGTTACTGGCCTGTACTTTATTGCTCTAATAAAATGTGTCACCTCCTAAGACAATAGACATTAATAAACATTATGTTAAACTATATGAAACTGTCACTTTTATTGGTCAAACAAATATTGGCAAATTTCATATGAGTCAACCTACTCATATAATATAAAAAGCAAATCTTATTTCCCAAAACATAATTTTATATGATCAAAGTCTGACATACCTTGATAATGCTAGAATGTCAATGTAGTTCTATTAGCTATTTTAAAACATACATTATAAAAAGGCACTACTAGAAAAATAATACAGTCTTTAAGAGCTTTGAGCAGGGATCAACAAAATAGTAAGTGGGCCACATTGAGACTGTCTTGTGTTTTTGTACAAACCATGGGGTAAGAATTATTTTTACGTTTTTAAATAGTTGAAAAAAATCCAAAGAAATATAATACTTTGTGACACATGAAAATTAAATGAAATTCAAATTTCATTGTCCATAAATAAAGTTTTCTTGGAACAACCAATGCTCACTTATTTACATATTGTCTTAGGCTGCTTTTGTTCTGCAAAGACAGAGTGGAGTAGTTGTAACACAGCTGTTAGGACTTGAAAAGTCTACAGTTTTCATTATCTGGCCCTTTACAGAAAAGGTCTGACTACCCGTCCTAGAGTCACACTGCCTGTATTCGAATGCCAATGCCACCACTTCTTGGCTTTCTGACTTACTAAGTGACTTAACTTTGTGAGCCTTAGTTCCCACATTTTAAAATAGACATCCTAACAGTACTTACCTCATAGAATAATTCTGAGTGCCCGGTACATAAGCACTCTCTAAATGTTACTATAATTATTAACATTCTTCCAGGGTGCTACTGTAAATGATTGGGAAAAAAATCTACAGAAGTTTGATGGGTGACAATTATTGAATCACTATATCATGATATAATGACAATTGTCAGCATTCCATGAGACATAATATTTACGTCTCACTTATAACACATGGACCATTTCAAGTTAGAAATATTTAAATTTGTAAATTTGCAAATGCTAAGCTACAAAGTAGGGGCTGTTTTCTCCCTGGGACAATGAACATCTGCTGAAACACTTTGTCCAACAGAGCATTTGCCTCTGCTGGCCTTTTTTCTTTCTTTCTTTCTTTTTTTTTTTTTTTAAGAAATGGAAAAAGGATCATTGTTTAACTTCAACTCTTCTCATCTTCTAAACCAAGAAACAATTTCTCTCAGGACTAGAAGTTTCTAGGATTTGGAAAAGTAAAGGGGCCTCAGCTTTTTATTTATTTTTTCCTATATTCAAGTAAGGGTAAGTAGAATTTTACTTGGAGTGGCATATTCTTTTTTCCTTCTTATTTGAATATTGTTTGACTGAAAGACTCACAGGCTTTTCCAGATGACTTAAGATTTCTGTAGTGAATCAAGCTCCACAGTACTCTCTCAGTCTGAGACAGACGGGGAGGTGGGGTAGCAGTTTTCACACAGCAGAAAAAGGGTCAAGTTTTAAATTAGAAATGCTTTTAAGAAGTAGCTCAGATCTATTACTTTTTGTATGCAAAGGCAGAATGGTCTGAAGGGAAGATGATCCAAAATCTTGAAAATAAAATAAAATGCTCCTAAAGCTAAAATCCAATAGCATCCTAGAGATAAGGCACAGTTAAGTAGAACTGCTGATAAACTTCAAGTGGAAGACTTACCAGTCAGGCTACCTCTCCAGCTTTTCTGCACTGGTTTCCTCAGGGGGAGCTGGAGAGAGGACACTTCAAGCACTTAGCTTTAAAATGCACACTTAAGAAGTCAGTGAATAGTAACTATTAGAGTTCTCTGGGTAAACCAGCTTGAATTAAAGGTGCTTCTTCTGTTACTTACTTTCAAGTAGAGCTTCTGGTCCTTGGGGATTACACCAAGAGCAATGAGTCATATCTGCAATGAGGAAGGGAAAGTGTTGTCAAATTTCATGTTGATTCACAGTATTTCAGTGGGGGTAGGGAGACACAAGGGGAGACCAGAGAATCAAATACTTGAGCACTGAAGAGTTTCTAGTTGCTAGAAAAAACTAAAGAACCTTGCTGTTTTCAGATAGAGGAATCTATCACATATAAATTCTTCCTGATTTTTTATTGTTGTTTTCTAATGATGAATTTTGTTCATAAAATGGTCAAGTATGTAGATAAAAAGAAAATGTTTAGCTACCAAGTCAAAAATATTTTTGCCACCTGCTATGTATTTTGCCAACCAGTTAAAATCTTTAGCATTCTTTGGTATAAAGTCTTAAGATGATTGTGGGGTGGAGGGAAATTTTCCTCTGTTAGAATCTTTTGGATTCTAGTCAAACACTTCTGTAATTTCCTTCATCATTTTTAGCTCCTTTTGGCATCACTTATTTTCAAGTATGCCTCTGGAATGTCAAGAAGATGCCAGATATTATTTTGTGTGTTGTATTTTAATATGATATCAGGCTAAAGTTGTTCCTAGAGACTTCAGAAATAAAGGTAGAGTGCTTCTTTCTTATCTTTTAGCAAAATGGAAACCTTTAATTAAGACCCCATGAAGCTTCTGGTCAGTCTCCTACCTGTGCAAGTAGATTAGAAAGGAATTTTTATCCTCTGGCAGTAACAGATTTACTCTGGGGGCATGAGGGGGAGGAGAAATTGAGTAGAAGGAAAACCAGAAGCTACACTTGTCACTTGTTATCAAATGGTCCAAATATGTGGCCCAAAGCCAGTGACTTCACTGCAGTTGTTCTGTATTAAATATTGGTATTTGAATCCTCCTCAGATAAACCTTTCAGAATAATGATTCTGGCAATACTTTGGAATAAACTTCCTATGGTTATTTCCCCAGTTGAGTAAGTCTACAGTTAGAAATTCTATCACTGCTGGCCAGTCTAACTCCCTGAAACAAGCATGTGAGGTTTGTTGTACTGGCACCAACAGGGAAAGGATGGAAGAGCCAGGAGAGACCTCTTGAGATCACTTCATCCATACTAACATCATTCAAAATGGACAGCTCTTTATCAAGGATTTCCAAGGTGTTCGTTACATCAGCAACTGCAGTACGACTAGCCCCATAACAGTAAGAGGTTTGCTTGCCTTTCTGATCAAGAATCGTTGCACTATCAAACAAAGGATGAATTATTTCCTAAGAAGCTTATGAGTAATTCAGGTCTCTACAAGCATTCCAGGAACAAGATTCTTTTTGGTTACCAAGATTATAAGTGTGATTTTGGCCCAAAGGCTTAAAACCAAAGCACATATGCTGTGTCTCACTCGTTCTGTGGGCCATTCCCCCTTTCATTCCTCTAGACTTTTTTTTTTTTTAATCCTTGTTATATTGAGAAACAACAAGTACAAGTATTTTCAGCTGGCTCACCAAAATGAGTCTCTTGTAGGGCTAACATACTTGAATCAACAAGCACAGAAAATAATTAACAGGGAAACTCATCCCTTCTCTATATTTTCTACTCCTTACCCCATTATTTTTAGCTTTGTGACCTTGGGCAAGTCATTTAAGTTCTCTGGGTCTCAGTTTTCTCTCCTGTATAAAATAAGAGCATGAGTCTACATGACTGAAACAATCTCTTTTAGCCCCGACAGTCTATAACCCAGTCTATCATAAAGCAAAACTGTGACCTTTATCATGAAGAAAGGACAGTGGGAGGGAAACGCGTTAAGAATTTTTTCTCATTCCTCCCACTCCCACAAATGCTGCAAACAGCTGAAGTTGGTGACTCAAAACTTTATTAAGTATGTTAATTGTTTGGATGAAGTTTCATACAAAGTTTTTGAAGCTGAAGGGGTGAGAGATTCTAAGCTACAATCTATTATTTTCCCCATTTTTGACTACTTTCAAGACTTGAAACCTGTTGTGTTGTAGAATACTGAGGAACATATCATGTGTTAGTTTCTCAGGAAACAACAGCTAACTGAAGTTAATAGTTAACATTAATAGTGACTTCCTTCTAATTAATAAAATATAACTTTTCATTCCCCACCCCATTTTTGTGATAAATTTGCAGACTTCTGCAAATGCCCAGTATTTCTTTCTAATGCTCCTTTGTTGAAATCCTCCAAAAAAGTTCAAAATATTTATACTCCAGGGAGAAAATACTGCTAAAAATCTACTTGTAATGATTCCATTTTGTACACACAGACTCTTTTCTCTTAGAGTCCAACTGTTTATCTCTGGCATTGAGAGTTGGAGAGGAGAATATGTTATTGATAAACTTCCTTTTGTTCTTCTTGATATGGAGGAGAGAACAAAAACTGTAAGAAAAGTATCGGAGAGGTCGGATAATAACAAAATATCCCATTTTGGTTAGATAGTGTAATTAACAGACTGGGAAAAGGAGCTAATATAAAAGGACTAGTTATGTTTCATTTCCTGAATTGTTACTTCCAAAAACAGACACATTTTGTCCACTTCCCATTTTGTGGAGCTATTGCAAAAATTTCCTGCCATCACAAATCTTAGAGATAGTGAGTCTTAAAAGTTATATGTGGAAAGCCTTCAAGATTTCTGCCCAAGTGCCAATGTAGATTTGGTTTCATGTAAAAAATGGAGGAGCCTGTCCTTCCTATAAGTTGATTTTAGGACCCAGCCTCGAAGACAAGGTAAATCTTTCAAAGATAAAAAAATACTTCATCTTAACTGTCACCTGTATGTCAGGCTGATTAAGGTTAGGTTAGCTCAATGACACCAGTGAGCATTATTAACCATTGCAAATAATTGTGCATGGAGAGACAGCAGCTGCAAGAGACCCAGTGACCAATTACAAAGCTTATGTTTGTATTTTTCCATCACTGCTGAAAAAGTAAACAAGTTTAATTTAAAATTATTTTTATATCTATAAAATCTGACTTATTTAAAAATTTATCTATAGTATAGAACTAAAATAATGTAAATAGTTTTACACCTTTTATTGATAGAATATACAATTTCAGAAGACATCCGAAAGCAAGCATCTGAGACTTTCAACTTTAAAAAACTCTAATTTTCCAGTTTGTTTTCATGGTATATTTTATTAGGCCTTACTTGAAAATTAAAGAAGTGTACCATAGACTTCACTGATCTCAACAAGAGGAGAAAACAATCTATTTTTCATTAGAGTACCTGGTGGTAACCACAGAGAGACGCAGTAATTTGGAAAGCACAATAATGTCTCTGTGAAAATCATGCATGAAGGACCTAATTTTTAAAAGATTAACTCATAAGAGATGATTTCCAGGTACAGCATTTATTTTCTAAACTGCTCTGCTTCGAGGAGTCCTCTCTATAGAATAATTTAAACAATAAGAAAATAAACTTTAAAACATTATATAAGACATTCAATATATTTTTTCTTCAAAACATATTTCACTGATTGAGTAGAGACTCCAGGTAAGAAGGCACTAGCTTTATACTGAAATTCAGGCATTTTCATGAGTTCGGAGGTCTTCATTTAGAAAAACCTCTACCATGCTGAAGCACTAAGAGTCATAAGATTAAAAACTGTCCAATATTATTGTCTACTCCAGACAGTATTATCTTTTCCAACAGACAGATAACAGCTCTTTCATTACTCTGAACCATTACTTGTGTGTCCAAGATAACCTACATTCACAGATAGAGAAGTATTTTCACTTTTGCCTGGAAATGAAGAATGAGGAAATTCAGATGTGAGATTTCTAAAAAGCTAACTTAAAAGATTCTCATTTAGCTATTTACCAGTGTATCAGCACCCTGGTGGACCTAGTCACCCCCTTTGCTCAGAGTTACATACAAGACAGGGAATGGCCCCATTTTTGGCCCCTGCCCTGGGTCTCATATGGCGTGTGGAACAAAATTAATTTTCTTGTTTTCCTGCTGCCATCCCCACCCCACCTCCTACCCCACTTCCCGGTAGACGTGGTAAAGGTCAGGGGGTTCGTCCTGCCTGCTTTACTCTTTGCTTTCAGTTCCTACTACTGCTGAATTCTCTCTTTCACATCCTTCCTCTTGTAGCTGTCCTCTTCTGTGCATTCTTCAGAAACCCAAATGTAAAACATATGTGTGTTCATTTATTTCCCTGAAACATGTTACATCAGGCATTTGGGTTAAAGACTTGGGTGTATATCTTAGGGTATGAAGACAATGTATCCCAGCACAGCATGGCAAATAATGTGAAATTGAACATCAGACATCTGTTCATTGGCAGTATGCGCCACCCTCCAGCACGTTTGCTCAGGACCTAGCTCCTGATGTCTTGTAGGGCCACCTTCCCTGCTTTTTCTGTTCTGGGAATACTTGATTCACCCATCTCTGAAGCAAAACCTTCTTCTCCCACTCTATCATGCAGGCAATATTTTCTTTGTCCGATTTTTAGCTCATTTTAGACAAGCTTCAAATGCAGAACCAAAAATGGCTCACCAAGATGTTTATTCTAAACAAGACAGTTTTTTCCATGAAGAATTCTGTTACCTGCTTTTCAGTTGTCCCCCCACCCCCGCCCCACAGGTTTTGTAGTACACTCTGCATTCTGAAGGCCATCCAATTAGTATTCAGTTTTTGAAGGGCTCTGGCAAGAGACCTAGGATTCATTCCCCTGTTCTCCCTAGTCCCTCCTGACCATACAAATCCCAAGCCCTGTTGATTCTGCTCGAAACATCTCTTTTCCTTCTACTGCTACCCTAATCCAAACCAGCACTGTCTTTTTACCAGTATTAGTTTAACAACCTCCCAACCTATTGTTGGGAGGAACAACTATCCTCTACCAACTTATGTCCAAGTGCTTGGGGGCCTGCAAATTAATTGATAACAGGTTAACAAGAGAAAAGTTAATTTTCACATGCACTTGAGAGCAAGGTTTAAGAAGTGGCTCTCCAGACAGCTGGGAGTACTGGTTTATATACGAGCTTAATGAAGAAAATGGATGAGTTGAAGGGTTTAAAGGATGGACCGTTCTGATGAGGTTTGTTTACACAATTTTCTAGAATGTCTCAGCGCCCAAGTCCTGACTGGAGACTTCCCAGAGACTAAGGCTGTAGCAGCTGACTCTCATAAAGCTCTGCTTTGGTCAGATAAGGGAAGCTCTGATAAGGTTACAGTCCACAGGCGTTTTCCCTTGGAAGTAATCTGCATACTATTTTGGTGGGTTAATGGTCCCTCCACTATCTCCCAACAACCAGTCTTGTTTCCACATACCTGTTCACATTGCAGCCCAAGTTTTTCTAAAACACCTGATCATGACACTCCCTTTCTTAAAAACACTCCAGTGGCTTTTCACTGCCAAGGATTAGGATTTATAATCCTAGATTTACCATTTGCCTACTAAACCTTAAAGAACAGAAAAATAAAAGTGTGTAATCTAGCCTATGTGGTCAAAGTTGATGTACATGGCAGGAAAGGTCAGACAAGGTGGGTAGATTATGATATTAAAAAAAAAATTAGTCTCCAGTGCCATCCCACATTTTGTATCTATGTTTCTCAGATTTTACTGCTGAAATCAGTACTTTGGGCAGTGTGCCAGGTACCAATCTCTTTCTCTTCCCTTCAGTTTTAATTAACATTTCACTCCTTTAAGGCCTTACCAAAACACTTGGCTAAGTAAGTTCATAAGCTTATTCTTATTAGTGTTATAAGTTAATGTGCTCTGCATTTCCACATACAGTGTTTCTATTTTAGTAAGGTCCTTCCTGATTTATTCCACAGAATGACCTATAAAAGGCATTTCAGACACTGAAGCAACAAGCCGAGAAGAAAATTTGAGCAAATGGGTTTCAAACACCTCTTAAACCCCAGGTTCTTGCTCTGCCTAGGATTAGGCCCTCAAGGGAAGAATTCTATTGCCTTTGAGTCATCTGTTCCCCTCAGGGGAGGGCTTCATGCTACTCTGTATTTTTCTAATATGTGGCACCACTCCAGGGTACCACCAGTCATATTCTGCTATTCAGCTGTGATTCCTACATACATGAATTGTCTGTGTGTGTTTTTTAAATAGCTTTATTTAGCCATGAAATTCACCCTTATTTCAAGTTAAGTAGTTTTTAGTAAAAACTCTCAAGAGTTGTGCAACCATCACCACTATCTAATTTTCACACATTCTCATCATTCCCAAAAGAAACCCTGTACACATCAGCAGTCATTCCCAAGTCCCACCTCACTACCCCAACCCCGCACTAGGTAACAAATAATCTACTTTCTGGCTGTATAGATTTCCCTATTCTGGACTTTTTGTACAAATGGAATCATATAATATGTGACTTTCTGTGACTGGCTTCCTTCACCTAGCATGTTTTTAAGATCTATGTTGTAGCACGTATCAGTACTTCATTCCTTTTTGTTGCCAAACAATATTCCATTATATGGGTGTGCCACCATTGTTTGTACAGTCATCAGTTGATGGACATTTGGGTTGTTTCCACTTTGGGTCTATTATGAATAATGCTGCTATGAACATTAACAAGTTTTTGTGTGGACATACGTTGTCAATTCTCTTGCTTGTATACCTCGTTGTGGAATTGTTGGTCATATGCTAATTCTACGCTTAACATTTTGAGAAACTGCCAAACTGTTTCCAAAGTGGCTACACTAGTTTATATTCCCATCAGCAATGTATCAGGGTTCCAATGTCTCCGTATCTTTGCCAACCCTTGTTATTGCCACCCTGGTGGGTGTGAAGAAGCTCATTATGATTTTGATTTGCCTTCCCCTAATGATATGACTCATGATGTTGATCATCTTTTCATGAGCTTACTGGCCATTTGTATATCACCTTTGGAGAAATGTCTATTCACATCCTTTGCCCTTTTTTAATTGTGTTATTTGTCTTTTTATTACTGAGTTGTAAGTTATTTATATACTCTAGATATGCAGAAAGCAGATATGCAGAAAGGGTTGCTTATTTATGGAAAGCGGTCAGTGGTCTCTTTAATTAAGGCAACATTTAGTCAGAAACTGGAAAGCTGCAGGGAACTATCTATGCAGACATACAAAGGAAGGGTTTTCTATGCAGTGGGAGCAGCAGGTACAGTGACCTGGGATAGAACATGCATGGCTCAGTTCAAATTCCCACCCCCCGCCTCTGTAATTCTCATGCAAATAGTATAATGTCTGTACACATTCCAATTTCACCACAGTTTATTTTCTAAAAACATTTTGCCATAATGGATTACATATTGTACCAAACCTAGAAAGATTCAGTTTGGATGTTCCAAAAATTAGATAAATTTAAAACTAAGACAAAACCAAACACAAACTAAAACCTTTGTTCTACATTACATTTTGCATCCCTGCTGAAGCACTGTTTCTGATGTGGCAACTTCAATCCAATTCAACAAACTTAACTGAATGCCTATGGTGATATTTCCCGAATTGTAATTTGTGGACCATATTTGGGGTTCAGAACTTTCACCAGGGATTTGACAATGGTTTGAGTAATTAAACACAGTTAGTCAGGCCTCAGTAATTTATAACTTCGCTTGTATGCTTGTATTCTGGCAATACAGAATGTGGTGAATGCCACTGGAGTGACTTAATTCCAAGGAGCTGTATGTTGGGGAATGTAGACAGCTTATGAACAACCTACCTTGAGTGCCATCAGCTAAGACACACAGGGTGTGTATCGTGGGGTCAGTTCATAACTCATGCCATATATGGCTGTGGTGATTTAATGACTCACTGGAATTAATGTTGAGAATCAGATGTTGTTACCTAGATGCTATGTTCCCATTGATTATCAATATCCAAAGAGAAAATATACTTGCTATGAACATGTCAATGCATTTTACAGCCATTTTCTTAAAAAGTCATCAATTTTGGCAGTAATACCCTGAAAACAAATGCCCGACTTTCTCTGTTCCTCCTTGCCCACACTTGTGATCTCTGTTTCAGATTACCTTAGGCAGTCAGCAAATCTTATTGCCTGGATATGTGAAAGCAAGGTGGTTTGATACTTTCAATATTTAAACTTGGAATATTCCAGAATACCCTAAACAAAACTGAAATGCAATTACGAAATGCCTTCTTGCCTTTTCACCAAACATATTCAATTCCTACCCACTGCCTAAGGTAAAATAATCCTTCCTGCCCTGGAACTCACATTAAAACTCTTTCCTGTTGCTTATCATTTCTTATGTTGTATTTTCCACACTGTATTATATATACATCCCTTGACTGCCAGCACCTAGGAGCATGTCCTAGGGCTGCAGAGGGTTCTCAGTAAATATTTACTAATGTATTATTATTTTGGCCTGGAAGTATTAGCGAGATAAATATCAGAATTGTTCCATGGGTTCAACTTTGTTTCTATTTTGGGTTTTTAGTTTTGTTTCTTTAATTTGTAAAGCTTTGATTTAAAAGAAAACAGGAGAGGATGAGTGGGAAGAAAAGTTTAAAGTGTGTTACTCCTTTAGGGATGTTTTTTTCTTGGGTTTTACCTGCTCTGTGGTTAGAAACAGAATTCAACTTCAAAACAAAACCAGAAGATTCTGTGTTGAGTCCTAATGGCTATTTCCTTTGAATGTGGCTGGAATGATGGTCTTTAAAGGGTGTTACCAGATTAAATCCTTGCCAAGTAAGGAAGGTGGAGCCGTGTGGGAATGAGGCTTTGTTTAATCAGGCTGTATAATGTTTTGCTGAGACATGTTGGGAAAGGCAATCCAAAGTGATGTGGACTCACTGTGAAATCATAGTCTGAAGCACACCTTATAAAATTTAGAGATTTTTTCTTTTTTGCCACCCTCTTGGAAATTCATATTATCACAAATGTTAGAGAAAATTAACTACATATACATATACAGTCATTTCCCTAACATTTGTGGGACTTGAAAAAGAGTGCAATTAAAGGACCACATATAATATATCAAATTATAAATTATGGTAAATATCTCCAAATGAAGTATGTTCTCTCTTCTTACCCTAAAAAAATACAGCTTTAGGCAAAGTTAAAATCTAAAATTCTTGGAGGGGGGACAAACTGGGATTTCAAAATTTTTAGATACTGACAGGCATATGTAGAATAGATAAACAAGATTATACTGTATAGCACAGGGAAATATATACAAGATCTTGTGGTAGCTCACAGCAAAAAAAAAATGTGACAATGAATATATGTATGTTCATGTATAACTGAAAAATTGTGCTCTACACTGGAATTTGACACAGCATTGTAAAATGACTATAACTCAATTTAAAAAAATTATTATGCAAAAAAAGAAATCTAAAATTCTTTGATAACTTTGGAGCCTCATGTTTAGAGAATGGAGATCCTGGAAGGGCCTGCTCTAGAGCCCAGAGGCCCACCCCTCACCCCTCTCTTGCCATCCCCGCCCCATCCCACAAGGTGAGAGGTCTCAAGAGTATCCTTATCACAGCCTCTGTACACAGCTGCCTCTTGGACATCCCTCAGGTCTATGGGTGTTTGCTACATAGTTCATGCCTGGGGACAGACCTGGGGAAGAAGCAGAGGTGGCCGTTTGAGTGGGGAAGACTGGAATTTGAGGTCACCAGAGGAGGCCTGGAAGCCTGGCTCAGGCTCTGTGTGAGCACAGTCCTTCAGTTCCTGGATTCTTTGTCTTGTGCAAAGGGTTGTAGTCAGAGGAAGGACAGAGAGGTTTTCTGAAGCAGAAGGCTCAGAACAGAGGCCCCTCTTGCCTGGGTCAAAGAGCCATCCTCTGTGTGTATGTAAATGTGTGTGTGTGTGTGTGTGTGTGCGCGCACGCAGGTGTGCCATGCTCTGATGCCTATGTGTCTTTTAAAAATATAGAAAATTTGACATATACTCATGGATCGATTAGTTTATCTAAGGGAGAGCTTTAACCTCATGGATGATCTAAAAGGATGAGCAATACAACACATTTGTCGCTGGGTGCACTAAACTTAGTTGACTGTGGTTATCTAAATGCTTCAAACAAATAAAGATATATATCAAAATAATGAGATTAATGCCTCTTTCAGAAAGGCCTGGAAAGCTATCAAATTTCCCTCATCTGTGTGTACTGAGGGATCAACTTCATTCATGCTGCTCTGCTCTGCCTTAGGGAAAAAGAGCACGATGATCTCCTGCTGAAAAGAGCCCAGCAGGGGGCTGATATGTGGTGCCTCCTTCAACTAAATTCCCTCCCGCCTCCACCCTGGCCCGTGTCTTCACAACCTCTTACCTCGCGTGCCCTTGCTCTTCTTGGATGCACTTTGGAAGGGATTTTCTTAAAACTTCACAACCCTTTAACCTCATGAGCTGCTGAATATCTTAAGCCACAGTGAAAGTTGAAGCTCAGTCTTTAGTCTTTTGAACAAAAAATACTCAAGGCCCAACTGTGCTTACTTTTGTGATATGGTGATATTGAAAGGAGACAATTAGTAAAATGAAGTGTGTGAATAAGAAAAAAATGACTTTTTATGTGTGAATGTGGCTTTTCTGAGAGGTAATGTTTTGGCCAGTATCTGTATTTCAGAAGTGGAAAGTCTAAGACCTGAGTCTAGGTAATAGGAAAAGCCATCAAAGTATGTAAGACGCAGTCAAGTAATTCTTAGTAAAATGAATCACATGTTTGAGCAGGTATTACAAATACACATAGGTGAACCACTCAGGTTTAACGCTGTATTTAATAGTCTTTGATAATTTGAAGTAGTGAATTTAATGTACTGTGATTTGATTTGTCAGAAATTGAAATGAGACAAGGTATTTTACAGATATTTTAAGTGATCTGCATCCTGGATCATGATCATTATGACTATTTGTAGGTTTTCTTACTACCTAACCATGTTCTCAAATATGTTATTACTCTGTGAAGAAGAAAGTGGGTAACTGTCCCACATAAAAAACACAGAGGGGGTGAACAAGAGTGCAGTTTGCCTGGGGACAAGGACATTTTGTTAGCTCGCCACCCTCTTTCCAGAATCTAGAATCCGGAATAGCCCATAGTCAGGTCCTTAGTAAGTATTTGTGGCTAACAAAAGAATAAGTGAATTAATGGAAGTCATTTATATCAAGTACTGACTATGGCCCAGAGACTAGTGTTCAGTTTAACTAGTGTGTTTTATGTTGTATGTGTTTTATGTTGTATGGCATTAAATCTTGTGTTATAGGTAAAGAAGATAAGAATCAAGAGGGTTATATAACCTGCCCAAGATAACACAACTTGTGAAGTAACATACTCACCTACCAACTATACTGTCATTTTATTACTTTTATTCCCTCATAGTATTTATATGTATCACAAATTTAAATCTTCCTAGCTATAGTTGGCATATCAAGAGTGTGATAGGTAATATATAGCCAGGAGCTTCCTTTCAAGGCTCCCAGTATAGTTTGAAAGAGGGAAACCAGTAATCTGTAATCTAAAGCAGCAAAATTCTATACACTTAGAAATCCTGGCTCCTCTGCCTCAGTGAAAGCAGAATTCCTGAGCAGACTTTTTTGGGGGGGAGGGGTAATTAGGTTTATTTATTTATTTTTAATGGAGGTACCGGGGACTTCATACATGCTAAGCATGTGCTCTACCACTGAGCTGTACCCTCCCCCTGAGCAGACTTCTGATCTCTTTCTGGTGGCAGTCAATACTCAGGGACCTGTGATGGCCACACATATCTGGAAGAACAAAGTGTCACTTGTTCTCCAGAACCTTTCTTTTCAACTAGCTCTGACTTCCTGGACTCAGGGCCTTGATTACCTAGAACCATGGTCCTTGCCAACTGCGCTTGGCCTCACCTGCCTTCTCTGGATTCCAGCCTAATGTATAACAACCTTGTGCCTCTCCCAGCCTTGTGTCCACCTCCCCTGGCCTTCCTAAGGCTCTGGAAGAATGGCATCTGCAAGAACCTACCTGGCTAGTCAGACTCCTCTGCATGTTCTCTTAGCCTGCATAATCTCATAACTACCTAAACAGTGACGTGCAGAAAACCTTAGGAGTCGTAAAAAATAACTGGAAAATAAAATAGCTCTTACTCTGTCTTCTCTGTTACTATCTTGTAATACTTATGTGGGTCTTCCCTCTGTTCAGATATGCCTGAAAGATGAATCTTCAAGGATATAATGAGTATTGGATGACTATTTTCTTTTATCTGCAGGTAGTGACATTTGCAAAAGGACTGTCGTGTGTGTATGTGTGGTGTGGGTGTGTGTTGGATCAACTGTGGGTTGTTTTGCTAGGTATTGTTAAATGTTAGTTTGAACTGAACTGAAATGGTCTTGTGAAAAATAAAAATCTAAACTGCACATACTGATGAAAACCAAAGAAACCCACATCAGATACTGTTCCTGCTGTTGGCAACAAGCATCTTTGCATGGGATGACATAGTGACTGCCATGATTTAGAGACCAATTAAATTTTTTTCACACATTATTAGTGTCTTTAGTGTTTTACTTGTCAAGGACAAAGATGGAGAGGGAGAGAAAAAATGGTAACTGGCTTTCCCTAACAAGAATTTGAGCTAATGTTATCTATATTGTCTTACTATAAAATGATGTGTATTAGAAAAATATTCATTCTTAAATGTGAATTGTATTAATCATTAAAGCTATTTCAAAGTCCCCATGGGAAAGGTAAAGTGTTTTCTAGTTTCTAACCTGTGAAACTGAACAACAGGCAGATAAAATCTGGGAAATGGTTCAACTGAACTCATTTGTTCTAAACACCTGATATTAAATATTTGATTAATTTTTTCCTTACCAAGACTTAGTCTGGAATAGTGAAAAATGTTAATTTCAGAATGTCTCAGACACAGGTACTTGCATGTTGTAAGGAGATTGGTTTATAGGGAAAACAGTTATTTTTAGACAATGTCAGAGCTAAAACTGTTAGGAACTGGGAGTTTTGTGAATTCATGTGAAGGCGGCATGGCTTATAAAAATAAGCAGGGCACTGGGAACGAGAATTACGCTTGACTTCTGGTTCTAGGTTTGCCAATAACTAGCATGGTGAGCTTGGGCAGATCACTGACCTCCTTTGGCCTTAAATTTTTCTCACTGTGAGGAGCTGGGCTCTGATTTTTAAGGTCAATCACAGCTATGAAATAATGTGATTTTTCCAAGTGTCTTTCAAAATACACATTGATTTTTTTATCTATGTTTGGGCCTATCCTAAAGGTATTACTGGACCTTATCCAATCATAGCTTTGGCAAACAATACGGCCACTGAAAAGCTACTTGCGTCACTTGATTTTATTTTTTCACACTCAAACAATACCTGGCAAATAAAGAAAGGTTCCTGAATTGTGACTGGCACAATGATACATGGTCAGCTGAGCTGAGAATTTAAGCAAACTATATATATTGTTAGGGTGCAGAATGAAGGTGAGGGCTGCTCTGTAATTACCTGCAGTTGTGAACCAAACCAATGTTGTCAATTGTGGGTGTGGGACACATGACAAAAATCAAACTGTGTAACACAGTTTCTTTATGCATATATCCAGTGTTGTTATTTTAGCACAATTTCCATCCCCTCCTGCTTACTGGCTTTTCCATTGGAATGCACACACACTCAGCAACTTTCTTTAGCCATCTCCCTCCTAGGGCTTCTATCGCATTTACCACCACAATCTACGCTTTATTCTTTGCACCCTCTCACTTCTGTGACATTACCCAACCTTCTAATTTGGCTCTCACTCTTTTCTCCATACCTTAAGTTTAGCTGTAATACAAGTTATACTCCTAGACTCTCTGTTCTTCCATATTGGATCTTACTCCCTTAGTTTTTTTGACTAATTATAACCAAATAGATGTACAACTTCAAAACTGATATCTTTATTTTTTATCATTTTTATATAGTTTAGAACTAACTGTCCACCAGCTATACATTCTTATTCATTCATTCATGCATTCATTCGTTCACTAAACAGAGCACATACTACAAAAGGACTATTTTAAGGCCAATGGAGCATTTCAGGGATCATTTTTAAACTATGTCATTTCTAGGCAGAAGTGTTAAATGATGTGTCTCAATACTTGTTGGATATTCTAAAAGCATTCTCAGCTTTTTTATAGGACTAAATCAGATGTCCTGTTTTTACAAAGTTGTTTTTCATTTTCTATGATTTAGAAATTACTTAGGAGAAACAGAATTTAAGAATAAGACTTTTGGGCTTTTAGAATATATTAATTTTCAACTCAAAGGATCTTGCTCTTGTATGTAACACAAAAGATGCATATGTACTGCCCTGACATGAGACATGTCTGTAATCGAATTACTCATCCTCTTCCTCTTCTCCTGTCTAGCACCCTAAGCCACTTCCCACACCTGCTGCCCAAATCAGCTCTCCCCATCTCTGTTTATATCATCCTTTCTTTGGTCGCTCATTCTTACAACAGGGAAACCCCTGGCTTTTCCTGTTCCCCCCCAGACCCCTCTATCCTATGAGGTATCATTTGATTTTTGTGTCATATTATTTTTCAAAAGCAGCCCTCTGCACTCTCTCTGGCCCTCCAAGTGAGAACATTCTGCATCTGCAGTATTGCAACAGTCTACTATCTACTGACTTGAGAGTCTCAATTCCCTCACTCCCTGCTAAATCTCTCCTGAGACCTACTGGCTGGATCTTCGTAAAGCATTTTATACTATGCTTCTGTATCTTCAGTAGGTCTCCAATGACTATAGAGTGAAGGCCAAACCCTGCATATTCAAGACCCACCACGACTATCTGACCTCTTCAAGAAAAGTTAAATCGCTGTGCTTTGATATAGAGGAGGGATTATTTAGAACTGAGAATTTTAATGTAAGTGGAGTTTTGATTCTTAGCATGGTTTGTTTGCTTGTTTAATCTCTTATTTGCAGGTCTGTTGGGAGATAATCTTTCTCTGCAAACAGAAATAAGAACAAACAACTGTGGAAATATATTTTTAGAACAAACACATTGGCAAAAGGAATAAGGGCAGAAAGCAGAGGGATTTGGCTGCCTCTAGGAGTGAGTGTGGAACCTCCTAGGGTGCTTTGGAAGCCTGAGGATGTAATACCTCACATGAGAGCATTCAGTGTCAGACTAAAAGTAAAGCAAGAATGTAATGTGTTTATGTACTAAGTCCTATGAGAAAGATATATGGTTTAGGGTGAGAAACTGTATTCTAAATACTTGAAATTGCTCCTTAAATTGGATTAAATAGCTTAAAAACACATTTTAAGAAGGTCCTGTCCTTATTACAATCCTTTTTGAATCTATACAATTTAGTTTAAATATACTCTAAATGTAGAGCAAAAGTACTGCCTGTGACACGTTCTGAAAGCTGCAAGTATGTGAAAATGAAGATCTTCAAATACCATATCCTTCTGTTATTAGTGGAACTTTTGAAAACTGAATCCAATTATTTGAACCACACTCAAGAAGTTATGAAAGAAAGTGAAAAGCAGTACAGAACTTCCAGGTGCTCTAGAGTCAGGCTGCCCAGGGTTAAATCCTGGCTATGCCCTGATTAGCTGGATATCTATGGGCAAGTTATTTAATCTTCCTATGTTTCAGTTTTCTTAACTATAGAATATGAATAATAATGCTACCTTCCTTGTAGGGCTGTGCTGAGGAATAAATGAGATGATGCATGTAAGGTGCTTAAAAGGCACCAAGTACTTATTTGAATACTTATTAACAATGCTGCAAAGTAGGCAGTATTGTATCTGTTCTACAGGTTATGAAACCAAGCCATAGAGAGTTTTTTTTTTTTTTAAACTTGCCTAAAGTAACATTAATCCTAAGCAAGCTCTACAGTCTCAACAACTCCAAAATCTTAGCTATTTCCCCATGCTGCCTCCTTGCTTTGGTATTGCTGGAGACATGATAATGGATCAGACACTAGCCCTGTCATCAAAGAGAACACAAACAAGAGAGACAAACAAGAAGTGAAGGGACAATTCTGTATAGGTGCCCCAGGAGCACTGATAAAAGAACACTTAACTCAGCTTGGAGGGCTGGAGATGGTTTCCACAGAAGTTTATCTAACCCAGGTCCTGAAGCAGGGGCAAGAATTAGATCATGGGCTTAAATGGGGTGAGAGTGTTCTTAGCAGAAGAGACAGCAGACAAAGGAGTGGAGTGGATGCTCAGCTTGCAAAGGTGCAAGGCTGTGAGAGAGGACACAGAAAGTTCGGTATTTACAGTAGATCAGCTCAGCTGGAATGTGGAATCTGGGATAGGGCTGGGGGCTAGGACATAGGCTGGTTTTAAGGGGAAGAAGTTGAATCACTTCCTTTCTGCTGGCCACGAAAATACAAGTCAAGAAGAGGCAGCACAAATGCCTGTACACAAGGCACAGACCCCAGACAATCAGTGCCCTTAGGTGGACAGGCTAGAACTCACTCTGAGGCATGGGTCAAAATCCTTTTAAATATAACGAATGCCTCAGGCCGGGGAGGCCAGACATGCCTATAGGTAGTGTATATTTTATAGTGAAAATGATCTCATTAACAATGAGAGAAATCTCCATTTCCCTCTTCCAGGTATTCTTTCCTAAGGAAACTTGCCTACATTAGAATTATATGTTAAAATTCCTTTGTTCCTAAAAGAAAAACATCATCCTGACTTCTTATATGAAAAATAGTATTTTTGCTGTTTTAATCTAACCATTCTCATAGCAATAGGTCATCTATAGAACAGGTCACACTCAATGTCCCATAGATGGGTTACAGAGAAGTGCTGGTTTAAGGGGCCTCTCTAATCTTTACTCCTAAAAGTAGATTACCTCAAAATAATAGTGGGTTTTAATAGTGCAAGTTTTATTATTAAAAACATTTATTAAGACGTAAATAAAATCTAAGCTAGTTGGGCACCTTAGGAAATTTCAACATGATACCTTTCTTACTCTGAAAGACAACTTTGTCCATCTAATGCCTCCCTGCAGAGTTTGTAGAAAAGTTATTCTCATGGTGCCGGCATATTGAGAAATCATCTTAACACTGTTAAAATCAGTGACAGTGGAACTCCTTGTGGTGTAGTCTTTTATTCAATTTAACCAATAAAGCATGACTAAGTGCCAGGTGCTGTGTCAAGCACTAGGGATTTTTATATGCTTAAAAATATAAAATATCCATGATGTAATGTAAGTACTAATGAAGAAGTATGCATCAAATCCATGTCATACTGGAGAATCTAAAAAGAACATCCCCAAACCTCAAGAAAACAATAATAATTAAGCAATTTGGTAATTTTTTTCTCTAGTAACTGAATGTGGGAGGGTTGAATCACTTTATATAGGTCAGAAAAACATCTGATTAGCACCAACTTGTCTAGTTTTGATCCTAATGCAAATGAGTGAAGACGTTATTGGAATCGTTAATTCCCTTATCTTTTAAAGCACCCTGGTCTCCCTTATAAGTGTTCTAAAAATGCAAATTATGTAGTGTGCACCTGCTTAACTAGAAATGTTTCCTTAGATTATGTAATATATCATAAAATATTTTTAAAGTCAAGTCACTTCTAAGGTACGATAGTATTCCTAAGAACATTCAATTTGGAAATCATAATTTACATAAATTAAGACTCTTGAGACTCTGAAGGCTGAGAAACATATTTCTCTAGAACTCTGCAGCAATTTTTTGTTGCCTTCGAAACAAAAACATTTTAATCTAATAAAATTGTAATTTGAATTCTTTAACCTATTATAGATAATTTATTATGGATAAATCACAATTTTTAACCTGAACAGTCTTCTCATTAAAATAATTCAAAGGAATGTCATTGTCTAGCCCAGGTCAGAGCTTATACTGCCCACTGGACATGGAGAATTTCAGATTTTGTATTTCCTCTACTTTTCCATGTGAAGGTGACATCAGCTTCCATGGTCAACAGTGCTGTTACTGTCACTTATTTAGCTCATTACTTTTTTTCCTATTTCCCTCAATCTCTAATAATTATATGGCAGTGATATTGATTTTATATTAAATTAATGGGATTAGATACAGAATTTATATTTCATTTTAAAAATTAGTACCTTCCTACTTTTTAGGTATAGAAGAGAAATAGTGCTAGTTCCACTTGAAATACAATGTTCAAATAAGCCAAATTAGCTTCAAATAAAATTCCTATTTAGGACAGAATTAACTATAATAGAAGATCATAAATAATAGATATTTCCAAATCTCCCCAACTGTTAGAAACATGAAATAATTTTCACCTATTATAACATTAGGCAAGGCATCCTGATATGTCTGAAGGTAATGTCCACTTAATATATGAATATTTGAACATTTCATACTTATAATCATACAGCCTTTCACTTATAGCTGGAAATGCTTCTAGTTTTTTCTCCCACTGTATTGAGATATAGTTGACATGTAACATTGTATAAGTTTTAGGTGTACAACATGGTGATTTGGTACTTACAGTGTATTGCAAAATAACCACACCCACAGTGTTAGCTAACACTTCTATCACGTCACATGATCACCATTTTTCTGTGGTAAGTACATTTAAGAGCTACCTAACTAGAACATGCAAGTATATAATACAGCAGTATTAACTAAAATCACCATGCTGTACATCAGGTCCCCAGAACTTATTTATCTTTAATCCAACATTTGTACCTTTTGACCAATATTCCTAGTTTTTAAAGTCATTTCACATGTGCTTGATCCTCACAAATCTCAATATATAATATATATAGTAACAATGTATAACATATATTAACTATAGAGAGTGGGAATTTAATCATCTTCGTTAAGCAGAGAAAATGAAAAGTGTTTATATGATCTATAACAGTGGTCAGCAAACCATGGCCTTGAGCCCAAATCTGACCCCCGACCTGCTTCTGAAAATAAAGTGATACTGAAGACAGCCCTGATCTTTCATTTACGTATTGCCTATGGCTGCTTTATGGTGGATTGGCAGAACTGAGTAGTGACAGAGCCCATAAGGCTCACAAAGCCTTAACACATTTACTATCCAGCCCCTTAACGAAAAAAAAAAAATTCTGATCCTGTTCTACAGCAGTTTTTCTTCAAGAATCATATTTAAATAACCAATTTAAAACTGTTTTTCTCACTTTATGGTGCCAAAATTAATAGTCCAATATATCATATGTACATTTTCTATGAGAAATCTGCACACTACAAGAGGTGAAATACAGAATTTCACAGCATTCAATGCTACCACTTTGTAATATAGGAAGCAGCATATCAAAGTATGCATGTTGACAATAAAATAATTAGGGGAATTTTGACTTATTGATAATGATGTGATTAGCCTGAAACTGAGAAGTTAAAAAAAAAGAGTCTCTTTTCCAAGTGAAGCTAATAGAGTTCTAATTTAGTATGATGCAAGTCCGTTTCTATCAGTATTTCAACTTAGCGTGCATGTAGACAGCTCTTAAGAGAAGCGACTATCAAATAATTCTTACAGCCTTAAAATACGCACTAAGGCTGACTTAACCTTACTTTTGGACATCATTTCCTATCAGGGAGTTTTACACTTGAGCGCAAATATTTGGCTCTTTTTTTAGAAACATCTTCTTCAGATAGGATGTGCTATAATTCTATGATATGTAATATAAAACTATACCAATGATAATAGATTCTCACCAGTTGAACAAATGAAGTAAGTACAGATTCTCTGGAAGACATACATACCTTTAAACTATTGCCTGCCTCCTACCTTTTTACTCTTAACATATTTAACTTTGGAGAAATGAGAAAAAACCAGACTCCCATTTATTATTGCTAGAAATTTGAGGGAAATTTAATTCAGAACGTAAAATAAGGAACTGATATAGATAAATGAAACACGAATATGTAGTAAAGCTAGAGATTGTTTTTAAAAATGAAACTTCAACATTTTAACTGTCAGGATGCTTTGTTTTAGTTTTTATTTTGAAGTATTCAGCTAATTAAAAAATAATGGGATCTTTCCCTTAAAGACCCAAAACTCAACATCTTTCTAAAAAGGAGTATGCAACCACCTTTCACGTGTCTTTTCATGGCTCTCTGATACTTCTTGCGGGCCTTATCAGTAGCAGTTACATTCAGGTGCTTATGGGTGGCATCTATTCCAAAAACTGACCCCATAATGTATCTCCTGAGTATTACCTTTATTTACCCCTTTTCAAGTGTTACTTATAGCTTAATTAAACCAAATAAAAACATTGATGATCTACTAAATTCAAGGCATGAATACAGTTTGAAAGAAAATCTTACTTAACATTCTCCATTAGTTAGGGGCAAGATACTCTTCCCTCAAGGACTGGGCAATTGGGACAAAGATGAATAGAGCCAAGATAAAAAAAAATTCTATTCTATTTGTTCATTTTCTACTCTTGTTTATATCTCAGTGGTTTCAGTAGCTTTCTGGCTGGTTCCTTTTAAGAAAACACATAATGTCAAATTGGACATAGAAGTTCAATGGCTAAGTACTTAGTAAATGTTAGTTCCCTTTCTTTCTTATCTTACTTCTTTACCCTTCCCTTCTGTCAGGTTTTCCCAAGTCATAATCACTCTCCTCACCCTTGGTAGATTTTTTTTTTTTTTTAATTACAGTGCTTTTAAAACTGGTTGACGTTAGTTCTGCAGGAAGAGGGAGAAAGTGTGACCAGGAATCTCTCACTGCTTCTTCAGGCCAAAAAGTTTCCCTTAAATTCATTTCAGACCTTACTCACTTTTCAGCATTTTTTAAAGTCATATTTTAAAGCACTTGCTTGTACCACTAAGATGATAATTACCTTATACTGGAGTTCCTTATTATGGTCCTTAGTTTGCAAGTTTTTTGGTATCAGAAACAAAATCTTAGTACTCAATTCTTATCTGGGTCAAATGAAGCTCCCTGTAGAAAAAGCACAACACAACTATTTATTGAATGAATAAAAGTACATGGAGTGAATGATTCTTAAATTTAAGTATATTTAAAATTTTATATAACCTGTCAGTAATAAGGGCACTATGGTTAAAAAAAATTACATTTCAGTAAGTTTTATAAATATATTTTATTTGCAGTTTAATTCACTAGAAATCACTTTAACAACAAATATTTCTAAAATTATGTAAGTCTATTCACATATCTATGCACACATACATACACATAGGTGAACTCGGTTTTTCATTGAGATTTTCATGTTACAAATGTATTTTATAAAATGAGAAGTTTTGGTAAAAAGATTGGTAGTATCAAAAGTTGTTTTGATCAAGCCAAATTGACAGCTAAGGCACTTTCATGTTGATAGCTGAGTCAAGACTATCTGATGGGGAAACCAGGAATTCTAAAAAAAATTATAGACGTTGGCAGTCACATTTAAGTATTCTGCAGTTAAAAGCAGCAACAGTTTATTTAACAGGTTGCTCAGAATCAAGTGGAACTTACTGTTTTGGTATTTTGCCTGACTTTTTTTCCATTTACAAATGAATCAGTGCCCTGTAGAAGCAGTTTTTTAAAAAATATAGCCAAAATGAAATGTCCTAATTTCATCAATATATTTTATTAACTGGAATGTTAGTACTCTTTAATGCCATTTGCCTGACACTGGGTTTGTGTATTTCTTCACACATTCTGTTAAATGAACACCTGCCAAGGCAAATATCTGACTGATATTTATACCAGATTGTTTCTATGTAGGAACACTATGTTACACTGCTTGCTTCCTTGAAGGAATACAGAAGATTAGGAGTTGCGAATGTGAATACAAACTTTGGTTTCTTTTTTTGAACTGCTACCTCAAAGTAGAATTTTCTAAACTGAAATTTACTGATAATAAAAGATTCTCACAAACCAGAATCTAAATAAACAAACAAACCAAAAAAAACCCAAAACTGTTCAAATCTTGAATCAACCCTCGATACTAATTTTTAGCAAACATAAACCAATTTTTTTCATCAGAAAGTATCTAAAAATATTGACCTAATACAACAATAGGAACGCCAAAATAGTCTAGGCGTGAATCTTTTTTTCATTTGTTTTGAGTACTGCTTGCATTATGAGGCTTTGTACTTTATACAGATGGTCTCTGAAGATCAAGTTCATTGTTTTTAAGGTTGAGGAGACTTGCGCAAGTCTGAGCAGAATGAAGAGAGCAGAGCCAAGGCCAGGGTTTCTGCTGTTTCTACCAGTGCCTCCAGAATTCCTCCAACGAGCCACAGGAGCTCCTGGTGGGGCTGTGGAAGGGCCAGGCAGGCAGGGCTCCCGTGTCTTTCCCCTCAGGCACTGCACTCTCTTTAACAACTGCATCTCTCACAGATTTGAAATTCTGGGTAAGATGAGTTTGAAAACAACAACAACAAAACCCAAAACTCCGTTCCTAAAAAATAAATTTGAAAACCACTGTATTAGCTTGTGTACTCTACGGATGAAAGAGGGGAAACATCACAAAGACCCGAATCTGAAATGATGTCCCTGTTAGTAGCCAACATGGAAAACACCAAAAACTACATTCCAAAATAAGAGAAAAGGGGTCCTGAATGTAGTTTTTATACAAGTAAAATCCTGTTAGATTATTTTTTTCTTTTTCTTGTACTTTGGTTGTTGACTTAAGTGTTTCTGGAAATTTGAACTGCACAGAAATGAACAATGAGTAAACAAAGTTTGGTAGAGAAACTTCCGATGTGTTTCAGAATTCAAGAACAGGTGGAGCATATAGAAAAGCATAAGAATAACTAGACATGAGAACAGTGGAAAGTTAAACGGACATACTGACAGTAAGAGCACCATATGGACTAAAAGAGGCAGAAGAGCTTTCTGGAAGAGGCACTCAAGAGTCAAAGGCAAAGGAAATGGTGTTCCTGGTGGAGAGAACAGCAGAGATGAAGGAGGGAAAAAGCAGGTTTATTGAAGAGGAAAAAGATCCAAAAGGAGAGGATTGTTTGTATCAGTGGGATATAAGCTTGAATTGGTAAAATGGGGTTATACTGAAGAAGTACATTGAAGGCAACTGAGGACAATGCATTTGAAGTATGCATAAGGGCCTCTGGTACTCATCAAAAGAAGTGCTTTATGCTAGAAGGCTGGCAATGTGTTCTGAACATTCAAGGGATTTTCTTTTATTGTCTTAAATTACTGATGGTGGAAAAAAATGTAGGTGGTACTTCAAAAGATGCTAGATTGTTTTTACAGATTTAAAATCACATATGAAATAGTAAACACACATGGACATTCTATACTGTTCTCACAATTGTGTTATCCAAAAAAAACAAAAACAAAAACAAACTTAGGAAGCATACACCATGACCTAATCCATTATTTTATGTCATATTTATGTAACATATATAATTTTTAAGTTTTATCACCCTTTTTGAAGAATTTGGAAAATACATGAAGAAATTTTACTTAATGATAAGCACTGTTTGAAAAATGATATTTATTTCAAATTAGTGTCTCTTAGGGTAGAAATATTATTTGGATACAGTAGAAAAATAATGTCTATTACTATATAATTAAAATTGAGGAAAAAAACTTTCCTTAGAAAGATTTGAATTAAATGACCCTAGAGAAGTGTTATTTTCAACTTATATCTTTTATTTATGTTTCTTCATTATGTGAGATGTGGAAACAAAATTTTCCTTATACTCAGGTTAATTCTTTAAAAAAGTGACTACTGTCAAAAGAAGTTATAATTATATAACAAAATGTAATTAATTTTAACACTGGATAATCTCTGTTGTATGGCCTTAATGTTAGGTGCTTTACCAAGTAAGAAAGTATCTGCCCATCTTTCTATCACATCTTCATTTGTCCTATAGTAACTAATATATTCTGGACTAGAACTGACTTAGAGAACATCCAATCTAGCTAAACTGTGCAGAGGAAGACATTACATGTTATGCATTTCACACAAATTATTTTTATAAAGTATTACACAAAGATGTAAAACTATAAATTCAGAAAGCATAGCTGTATTTCATACTGAAGAACTTCCACAAAGAACTCTTTTGAAAATACTAATTAAAATTTGTAAGTTGACACTTAGGGATGAACAATATGTGTTACTGACTTGTTCAGTGAGAGGGCTGATAAAACTGCATTAATGAGGATGTTCGTGGTTGTGAGTAACAGAAAATGCAGCAAGAACTGACTAACAGTAAGGAAGATTTGCCCAATATTAAAATGTTTCAAGTTAAGGTGGTCCCGGAGTTGGCTAATTCAGCTGCTCAATTACTTTGTTAATGACTTAGGATCTACCCAACTTTCCATTTTGTCATCCGGAGTATCTAGAGTTGTCAGGTTACATACAGGACATCCAGTTAAATTTGAATTTCAGTTAAACAGTGTATGTCCTATGCAATATTATTTGTTAGCTGAAATTTCAAATTTAACTAAGTCCCTGCATTCCTATTTCCTAAATCTGGGAAACGTATCAGCATCTTGGTCTTTCTCTGTAGGCTAACTCCACTCATGTCATAAGATGCCTTCCATATATCTCAGTATTATGTGCAGATACCAACATCCAGTGGCATAAAAAGGATTCTGTGCTAAGGAAGAAGGTGGAGGAGTGATGTTTGGTAGGTAACCAACAATATAGGTCACCAAGGCAAATCTGAGTTTTTGTTGACTAAAACTTAATTTCCTCTAGTATTAAGTAGTTCTTTACTAGCATGTAATTTAGCCTGCCTTCCTGTTCAGGAGTACCATTTTTTTTTCTATTAAAATTTATTTTTTGTTTTTGAGGCTCTTAGTTTTGTTAGAACTGGGAAAGCCCTTATCACTGCATGTGAAATTATTAAAATAATTTTTATTGGGTATTTTGAACTAAGGGAAGAAAATGGCTCATTTGCACATCTCCCCCTTTCTACATTATTCCTAGGGCATATATTAGAGGTTCTCCATGTACATAGCTGCTGGTTCTTTCTTCCTCCTTTATATTAGTTCATATTTCTCAATGCCAAAACTTCAGTTTCCTGTGTTCCCTTCCTCCTTCCACTCTCCCACCTTTTAAAACGTATCCGTATCCTTAGAGCCTTATTTGTACTGCAGTGATAATGGTTTTATATGGGCTACATTAATTGTGCTAATATTTACTTTGCTAACGTGTTGGACCTCTGAGGTAATTTAAGGCTTTAATGATTTCAAAAGTTCAACCCCTTTAAGGACCTCTTCAGGAATGCTACCAGTTTACGCATCTTGGTAGAATGGCCCTTTTGGTTTCCCTATCACACTCACAGAGGCAGGTGGCTACGAGAAAGGCAGGTTGGCCTATATGACTCCACTGCCTGGAGTCTGTTCCTTATGTCAGCCTGGTCTCTCATCTTACACCATCTTTCATTCCCTCATCAAACTCACACTGCAATCCACTGGTTTCTGCAGCTGTTTTCTCCACCCCATTTCCTGTCTCATCTTGAGTGATTCATATGTGACTTCAGTATTTATAGAAATGCCCCACCCAACACCCTGGACTCCTCTGCTGCACAGGCCTTTAACTACTTACTTTGGACTTCAGTGAGCTACTACCGGTGTTACAGCCCGGTGCTACCTAGTCTGCCCAGAATCTCCTCACCTCTCTTAATTATGTTTCACAATCATACTGTCTTAATCTGAGTTTCTGCTCTTTTCAACTATCCCTCTTCCCTTCTTCTAGCAAGCTAACTCTTTGGCTTCACAAAGAATCTAAAACTTCAGGAAAATAGCAAAGATTCAAGTCTCTGAGCCCTTCTACAACTGTGCTTCCATCTCTCCTGCCCTACCTCTTCCATCCAACCTGTGTTCTCTGCTTTATCTCATCAACCAACCCCTTCACTTTCATCACACTCAAGCTCTGAGCTCCTCTCCTGGATGACTTTAAAATGTTATCTTTTGAAATTCCACACCTATGTACCTATGCCTGCTATATAAAGTTATACCACTGCCAGTAGCACTGCATAGCGGTGACGAGCATGGACTCTGGAGCCAGATCACCGAAGCTCGGTTTCTGGCTCCTCCACTAGCTGGGTGCCCTCTGCAAGACAGCCTGACCACTCTGCATCATTCTCTTCACCTGCAAAAAGGGAATAATAACCAAGCATGTCTCATAAAGACATTATAATGAATAAACGAGATAATATTTATAAGGTGCTTAGAGGTATATAGAATTATTAAATAAATAAGTGTTTTACTTCTCTTTTGTAGTTTTGATTCCATTTTTAATAACAGCGATTCCAAACCTTCACTCTAATTCTCCAACTAGCTCATGCTCCATCACTTCAGCAGATGATCTGGCCTAGTTCTGAGTATACATAGGACACTAGGTGTGAATTCCTTTAAATTACCTTCCCCCTGAAAATTTAAACATACTGGTGCATTTATATCTCCTCCCAATCTAAAAAAGAGAAATCACTTTCTAAAATTAATATTCTGCCTCTTCTCAATATCTTATCCTTTCAAATACCTAATGTTTTCTGTGTACATTTAACCTTTCTCTGTCTACCAATTTCTGTCTTTACCCAATAATCATGTTTTACTCCCATGCATTCCCCTCAAAAAATAACCATAAATCAGCCCTATGTTTCTTTTTAGCTCTTTTCCTATCTCCAACCTTCTCTTCATCAGTTGTCTACATTTACTGTTTCTATCTTTACCTCTCTCATGACTGTGTTACTGAGAAATGACAATAATTGTAAGGTGGTCTAATATTAAAAATAGTGAGAATGAACTCAGAGGAATCAAAACTTCAGCACTTGGCTTTTTCCCAGCCTTAGCCAGACATAGATATTCATGATTTTGAATGCCTGTATATTTATATAATGGCTTTCCTGCTCTTTTGTTCTGTCTTAGCCAATTAATTGTTACTGTTTGAATACCCCTGCTATTTCCTGTTTCCCGGTCCTAAAAGGAATTAGTCCTACAGACTACCACTACAATCGAGGCTTCCCTCTGCACCATTCCACCACAATTATTGTCAAGGTCAGCAATAACATCTCTACTGCCAAACCAAGAGGTCAATTCTGTCTTCATCTTAATCAGCTTCTCAGGAAGTTGGTGGAGTTAACCATTTCCTCTTCCTTAAAACCTTTCTTCAGTTGCCTTCTGGATACCACTTTCAGTTCTCCTCCTTCCTTGCTAGTTGATCTTTCTTAGCCTTCTTTGATGGATGCTTTTCATTTATTTGTCTCTATAAAGTGTGGGGTACCCAAGAAACTATCCTTAGACATCTTATCATTCTTCACCAATTCCCCCCTTGGTGGTCCCAACTGATTATTTAACTTAGATACCATCTGTATGCTGATGACTCCTAAACTTCTATTCTAGTTCAGATTTTCCCCTTGAAATATATACTCATATATACAAATGCCTACTCAACCTATCCACTTGGATGTCTAACAGGCGCTTCAGAATTAACACACTGAACAAATTTTGTTTCTCCCAGGACTCCTCCACCTTTAATCTTCTCCACCTCAGTCAGGGAGAGTGCGTGAACTTAATAGTTTATACTGGTTAAAGAATGAAAGCCAGTGAAAGAAACTGAGAAGTAATAAAATACAAAAATGTAAGAACAAGAAAGGAATGAGAGGAATAGTCAATCCTGTCAAAAGCTATAAAGATACCTATAAAATGAGAACTGAAAAGATCCATTAGATTTTGCGTTTTAAAAGTCACTGATGATGACTGCCTCAATAGGTTTGGAACAGGAAGAGAGATGAACAGGATCATACAGAAAAAAATGGCTGTCTGGTATTAATGATCACACACACACACACACACACACACACACACACACACACAATTTAAGTCAAACTTTCATCTAGAGTGCGACCTCTCTACTGTATTTTCTGATTGCTTAGGCTACATTTCTTTTATGTCTTATAAGCACCTCATATCAATATGTCCAATAATGAATTAATTTCCCTTCTTCTCTTGTTCTCCTTACTCTCAAATGAATTAATGCCACATGCCTAATCCTTCTAAATCCTCTATCATCTTGAATGACACCAATACATATCCATGTACCTAAAGGAGAAAGCAAACCTTGGGGATCATTTTGTTTTCTCCTTCCCACCCACTTCTGATTTGTCAAATCTGATTGTAGTCCCTATCTCCAACTGTCTAACTTGAGTCTTTATAAACCTCTCTCTTCCTACCCCCTCAAACTAATAAGTCTCCTAACTGGTTCCCGTGCCTGAGGACTTCTCATGCCCTATTCTTTCAACTATATAGTTAGTTATAGTTATCTTTCAATAAAGCACTTTAGTTAAAAACTGAAAGCTGCTTCCAACTTCCCACTGGCAATAATGCACTCCCTTAAAAGAGCACATCAAGATCCTTACAATTTGGCTCTCATCTACCATTACAACCTGTTTGTGACAGTTCCCCACTTGCCTTACATAATCAGACTGAAGTACACTGCATGGGGTCAGACACACACTTCCCACACTTCTACCTCTAGAATACCTAAACTTTTCAAAGGTCAACTAAGTTTTTCTCCTTAAATTGTAAATACAATTTCAAAGAGTTTGGAAAATAAAAGAAAAAATTTAGCCGTAATATTGTCATTTAACACAACATCTTTGTTTATTTCCCTCCTAACAGTCCTCTATGAATGTACATATTTGTATAATAAACATATAATTTTGCATAATATCCTCACATATTTTAGCCATTCCTTGTCATGTTGCAGAATAAAAATATTAAAAATTATAAAATATTATTTTGAGAAAAAGGAAAAAAAATGAGAAAAAAAAAAAACCAAGGGTGGGGAGAGAATCGAGCTCTGAATAAGGTTTAAGTTGCATACCATGATGACCTACTCATCCACCACGGGTGAGCCACACATTTGGCTCCCAGTTTTCTAGTTGCCAATGTAAAAACAGAAACTGTCAGTTATCTAACTCCCAGTGCCCAAGAGATTAAAAAAAAAAAAAGTCCTGGTAATTGTAACTCTTCTTGGAACAAATATTGTAGAAAGATATTTCTCCTGAGGTCTTCCTAAAGAGAATACAGGGTGATATACTTAACAACTTCTGGGAAGACTCCTTATTAGAGACGGTACAGCTCACTTCACGTCATTGTTCATACTGAGAATTAATATAGGCAGATGCCATGGCACAAGTCACTGAACAATTTTGTAAAAACCATCTTTTTGGAAATCACTTGATACTATCAAGACACCCAGCTCTTTGCTGGTCTGCTTTAAGTCATGGGTAAATATAATGCATTAAAATGCTCACATATCATGTATGTTATACAGTCATAGTAGTGGCTGAATTGTTATCTTTTAGAAAAACTTTTTGAATATTGTTCCTCTTCAAGATAGAGTTTTAAATAGTTCTTAGGTCAAATCTTAAAATGTCAGATTCTATATTGCACAGCTGAAGCTTGCTTGGAAGAGCAGATTTTAGGCTGAGAAGCAAAAACTCCCTCTTTTTTATCATGAATGTTGTTTCCTTTGGGAAAGTCCTCTGAATATAAGAATGCGGCTGGGGTCAGAGATGTTATAGTATTGGGCTTCTGTATCTAATACAGAATGTTATCATAGAAGGACTCAAACAAAAGCTGAATAACATACTTGCTCACAGAGATTCTCACTGTCTCCAATCTTGAGTCCTCTCTAGAAATTGGGCTTGGTGGAGCTACAGATTTGGGGCCAGAAGGATCAACTTTTACTTCTCTGATTTACATGCTAGTAAGAAGCCTGGATACTAAAATCTTTTTTTTTTTTTCTTAAACATTCTTTGAGTTTTTCAGAAGACTGATAAGATAAAGCAATTTTCTACCTTTGCCTTTATCAATATTTGTAGGACTGTTGAGATATGGATTCTTGTCCCTAATTAATTCTGTCACTAACTGACCTTTTGAGGGCTTCTTAAAGTTTCTGAGCTCAGTTTTCCTCCCTTGTAAAATGAGGGAGTTGTGGTAGGTAACTGCCTCCCTAGGATTCCTTCCACTTATGAGTCATACTGACCCTTGGCCCATCAGCTGTAAGTGGAGAATCCCCTCAATCTGATGAGAGTGATTGCTAATGTTTCTCTAATAATGGACCTAGCGTACTACAAGACAGTCACACATCTTGGGTAAGAGCAGGGGCTCTGAAGAGGAAAAGTCCTGGTTCCACTCTGTCCTTTACTAGTGTGTGGCCTGGAGCAAGTATTAACCTCTCTGAAGCTTCCCTATCTGTAAAGTGAGACTAATATAAGCCCTTACAGAGTTGTTGTATTAAGTGAGACGTTGTAAATCCAGGCCTAAATACAGTGTCTGGCACAAAGCAAGTGCTCAATCAAAAGTATCCGCTTCCAGTACTGTTATTTCCTTGGGTCCACTGAAACAATTTCTCTTCTAAATAGCATTTTTCCAAGTTGAATATCAGCACTAGTGTAATTACAGTCTTTAAAGGTTTTAAGGTGCCAACTTGGGCTGACTTGTTTTAAACAAATTGGAAAGACATAGGCTCAGGGGATTTTTAAAAAATTAAGCAAAACAACCTGTGTGCTGACCTTTACCCTGTGGTTCTTTTATTAATAACAGTCTATTAACAAACACAACTTTAAGCTTTGATTAGTACTAATGTAATCCAGGCCAAATATGCTACATAACAGCAGTAATAAATTTCTTGCCCCAGAGAAATTTTAATGGAGGTTTGTTTCACTTTTCTGTTTGTTTTGAAACAAGATTGTGGAGAAGTTCTTAGTTTGGGGTTCCCATCAATAGATACTTAGACTCTTTAATTTCTGATCACATGTAGATTGTATTTCAATACAACTAAATATGATAAAATTATTCTTTGATAAGAAGGATAAGCTTTGAAGGCTGTGTAAGTACTTATTTTATAGTTTTAAAACAATTGCTTAACAACAAAAGGAAAAAAATTCCCCCAAATGTGGGAAATCAGAGTTCTTTGCTGTGTGCTTAACTACAGCAGGAAATATGTGTTTGTTTATTATGACCCTTAATGCTTCCACAGCCAGATTAACTTTCAAGCACAGAGTTTTCATTCCACTTAACCAACAGTTGTCACCCTGACTGTGGAAACTGATAATCTGCAGGGAGTTCAAGGAGAATACTTGCATAATTACATTCTACTAGAGCCTGCCTTGTCCCCACAGTTTGGGGATAGACTCTTTGTGAACAGGGAACACTTCTAAGAGTAGGGCCCCCTACAGGGTGTATTAATTAGCTCACAGTAATGTGCTGGGTCAACCTTTGTCAAAGTTGACTTTCAGGGACTATCAAATTTGATAGAGAAGGAGTTCTGAATTACCATTATATGTTTAAGAATGTCTCCTTGTTGATTCTAGGTTTGTCCTCATTCATGAGATGTGAGGCTCTACTGATTTGTAACAAGTTGGGGGAAAACAATCACTTATATTTCTGCTGGAAAGCTCTCTGCAGGATAAAGGGTGAGTAATATGTTTTATAGATAGATAATTAAGAATCTACATGGATTCATAAGTCTTGAATATCTGCATGTTAAAAACCCCAAACTCATCAGGCCATTTGCTGTATAGACATATTCAATTTTTACAGTTCTTAGGAACTAGCTTATTATTTTCTGTCTCAATAGCTCTATTTTCTTTAATATTTTAGTGTTTGATTAATTCTCCTAGAACTACACTTATTTTAAAAGCAGTTTTAAAGGACTGCATTCTGAATTTATACACAACTTTCTAAGAATTGCCTATAATCATTATTTATTTGTCAAAATGATTTAATCAGAAGATTATTACGTGGGTACATCTTATAGCTTCTGAATTAAGGGAGACCAGGGGAGGGGATTTAAAACTGTCACTAAGCTATAAGGGATCTACTGGCTTTGCTCACCATCACAGCTCTGGCTGAAGTAGAGTGGGCTTTGTTTTGATGTACTACCTGATCAAGCTTGAATTTTGGTTAGTGATGGTAAGGAAAGTTGGTAGAGTTTAATGTAAAGAATAGCCAGAAATGGTTTAGCAGAATCCCATCTGAGCCTGGCAGAAACCCTGCTCTCTCCCCATTTTGTCCACCGTCAAACTTGCCAAGCCTTGTTCACTTTGGCTTTATTTTAAAAATGCATTTCTGGTGAGTGAGGAAAGGTTTTGTACTGTGTTTTCAATGACTCACCCAAAATAACTCCATTCAACTTGTAAATGGTCCTGTTCTGAATGCAGATTGTGTTTGTTCTGAGATGGGCATGAAGGGGCTGCAGAGGGGAGATTAGAGAGGGGAAACAAGGTGGGAGAGGCCAGAGCAGTTTACATTTATTCAGATTCAGGAACATATCAGAATTATTTTTTAAAAAAAAGTTTTGTGTGTGGGGGGAGGCGGAGTGTGTGTGTGTTAAAGAACCATTTATGAGGTCGGTAACATCTAAAATTTTTAAAGATACATCAGTATTACACAGATACTTGGTTCTTCTAGTCACCAACCTCTTTTTCTCATCCTCATAAAATGTGGAAGCGGAGATTTACATGTAAATATATAATTTCAAATATATGCAGAGTGAAATCATTTTTTTAAAGTCCTAAATACCTTCAAATAGGAAGAATCATATACGTAACCTAAGAGCTAGAAATTAATCTTAAACTAGGAAGAAAATGTGTAACAATAAATTGATCATATACTAGAATAGTGTTAAAACTAGGAAATGTAAATTTAAAAAATGATATCCTCTTGTTATGTACTGCAGAAAAATGTTTACTATCAAGTGGCATAGATTGAGCATTTGATATTGATAGGTACACCTTTTCTAAAGCTTTTATGATTCAAAATGTCAGAGATATTTAAAAGCAATTATTTTAGGGCAGGACTGAAAAGGAAAAGAAGTGCTCTGATTTAAACTAGAGCATTAAAGCTTCACAGATGAATGAAAAACATTTTGGCTTTCCCATGTGTTACTATGTCCAGTTACGAGGATTTCACAACCTGCTTTGAGTTGTTTCATGAATTCATGAAACAGACTAAATAAAGCTTATTCTGTTATATAATCCTGCTTCACTCTGTTGTTGATAAAGAATAGATGGGCCATTCTTACCTGTTGCTCAGAAACACCAGAGAATTGAGCTACTGGAAAGAAAATAAGCAGCCTACAAGGTTTTACCATGAAGAGGGTAAATTTAGCATTAAGTGGCAAACTGAAGAAATCGTGATCTGGGAATGGTGAAATGAGTGATAAACGACAAGTTTTTAACATGCACAAAATCACAAAGTGTATAAACTTATCCAGATTATGTAAATAACTTACAAGGCAAAGTTTCAGTGGTAGTAACACCTGCTTCTTCTGGTCTGTACTTGGGAAAACAAGGAAAATCAAAACATCAGATTGTTATGCTGCACTAATGCTTACTTATGAGGACAATGACCTAGCATAATAGGAGTTTTTGGTAACGTGGAAAAACCCAAAGAATAAGCAATAGGTTTAAATTATAGACCTTAAACATGCAATTTTATTACTTTAAAATATACACCATAACCAGAAATATTTTAATGGTTAATAATGACTTATAGGACTATATCATAAAACTAATCTAAGTCAGACTGACCACTTTTCTCATAGTTCAATTATATGATTTGTAAATAAACCTTTGAAAGTTTCTGAAGAATTCAGCTGTTCAGTAACATTTTCCTTTCATTCTTTTTTATCCTATTGCAAATCATTCTGCTAGGATCCCTGGAAATGTTAATAGTTATATTGAGGGGGCCCAAAAGATAACATGTTGAAATAAATTTTAGAAACGCTGGGCTAAACAAAGTTAAACAGTTTTATTTTTTAAAAAAATAACTCTTGAGAACCTCTCAAGTCTTTAACATTCACTGTGATTGAGCTGGGGCTCAGGGAGGCGAGAATATAATATGGAGAATTTCCCAAACAAATTTTATGTAGCATTATTTTCTCCAGGCAATTCTACTGTTAAGAGAAAAGGATCTGGGAAGCGTCAGGTAAGTAGAATTGCAGATAAATAAACAGAGTAGCATTTAATATTTCAATTTGGTAAACTTCAACACTACCCCACTCTCTGATCAGATTCTGAATCATTAAGATTTGATGTACAAAAAAAATTAATTCCATAAATACTGAACAATACCATAACTAGGAACAAAATGTCTTTGCTTACCCAGTAGTAAATCTTGTTCTGTAATTTTGAGGCATGTATTAAGGCCTAGAAAAGCCAAAAAAAAAAAAAAAAAGTAATTAAACTGAGCATGTTTCACTTTTAATTTATACTTTTCCATTGAAAATTGCTTGAATTTATCCCATTTTAAAAATTCAGCTACATAAGCATGAAGACAGATGTCATTTACTAGCATAAGAATAATCCCCCATATGAAATTAATTGATTTTTGCCTTCTGCAATATAATTCCAATAGCTATATTAAGCGCCTACTTTATTTCATTTGATCATCACATCACCTTGGAAAGGGTAATTATCATGATTGCTACTTCACTTATGAGGAACGTGAAAACCAGAGATATTAGCTGCCTTACCCTAGGCTATACAACTAGAAAGAGACAATTTCAAACTTCAGTCTGACACCAAAGATCCTACTGTTTCCACTACAACTTGCCGGATCGGATTATCCACATCTAATATAAATTTCTTTCTTCCTCCATCTAGTAGGCATTAGTGACTCAGACATTATTCTTTACATAGAAGTTCTGCAGTGTGGGTTGGCAGTTGATCTACAACACAGTACTTGTTTGGAAAAAGAAATCTTTGAAGTAGCAAAAAAGCTAGACTGTCCTCACGTGTGATACGACATTCATGATTGAGTAAATGAAACACCTGGGCATTTTTTAAAAATCTCAAAGTTGAGAATACAATTAAATCCTTTACTTTTCAAAATAATTTGCCGTTTCAAGGATTTTCTGCTCTATGACCTCTTATCATCAACGTTTTGCATTAAAAATCATCACGTAGAAGAAAACATTCAATTGTGCTATTGGAGATTCAACAACTGCTGTACTCTATTCTAATGTTACCTGCTGGTATTTTTTTCTCCCTTTATTAGTTGACTTGGTGGTGTGGTTTTTAAATATAAAATATGGTTCATTAGTCTCAAAAATTATTTTTTGTCTAAGAATATTTAAACAACAAAACTAAACAAAACATAATAGGCCAAAGAGAAATGACATAAAGCAAGTATTTTATTCATGACTGTCCATTCCAAATAATGTAAAGCAAAGAAATTTTACCTCAGTTGAACTCCATGTTCTTTGTAGGATCAGCACTGGACCACTTATTAAAAGCGTAAGGGGTGCAAGAAGAATATAGAATAATGTTCTTTAATCTCTCCATTTACAGTCTGGCTAGGAAGTCAAACACACCCTCAGTAGCCAGTCGTATTATTTACTGCACAGTTCAGTCCCCAAATCAATGAAACAGACACTCAGTTGTATACCAGGGAATGGTTGGAAAGATGTGACCAGGAGTGGTGGAAAGATGGTAGTCCAGGGAAAGTTCTGGCTCAGCTGGACCTGAGGATGATGAAGGTATGGGACAGAAAGAACAGGAATGAACTGAAAGGCAAGGATAGAGAGTCAACAACAACTTGGTTGTGGCGGAAATGATGAAATTGGGTAGGGTGAGGTCCATGAGGGCTCTGAATGAAACTGTGAAGAGGGTATACTTTGTTTTCTGTGGCTTCTAACCAGCCCCTTTCACTGCCTTCTCTCCAGATACCTCCCTCACTCTCTCTCCTGCTTACCTTTCCTATGGGCAGCAAGACTCTGGCCCATTTTGAAGGGCCATTAACTGTTAGTTGCATTTTGCTACAGATCTCTTGAAGGCTGAAAAGTCTTTAAGATCCAAAGAAAAGATTAATAGTGAAACTTTAAGCCAGTGAGATACCAGTATCACTGTTCTAACACGCCCTTGTATTTCACAGGCCAGAATGATACTATAATGGTTCTGGAAAGTTAGTCTGGATTTTAGATATGGTCTTGTGGATACTGGTGAACCATTAGAAGTTTGTGTCTGATGTTGAATAGGATTTTATAGTATTTCTGTTAATAAGATTTACAAAATAACAAAAGGGGAATGGCTCAAACTAATTGTTAAAATAGTTCTGAACCTTGACATGATTTGCAGCTTGTACCACCAAAATCCCAGCAAAATACTTTTTTCTTACTCTATTTTCCCTCACCTCTCTCCGTCCAATTTCAATGTGTAATTTCCGTATTAAATATTCTTTCTCAGTTCATTTTCATACATAACACAACCACGATAAATAACTTTCTTAGGCATGAAAGTAGCACTCCACGCAGCTTAGTCTTTTCCATTTTTGACGTTCTGACAAGAAATACCAATTACTCTCCTCTTTCTCCCAACTTTCTCCACAATTGCCTGGAGACAATTCTGTGGACTTCTAGAAGAATAATTTTCAGCGAGTCCGAGCAGACACTTGTTTTGACGCGGTGAAGAAGGGCGCTTAGTGAAACTTGGCCCTTCCACATTTCTTCTGTTTGGGGGTGAGGAGAACTTCTGAGGAAGCAAAGCTTACCAACAAACAAGCAAACAAACGTCGCCCACCGCTCGGGCCGCGGCGGGGGGAGGGTCTCCCCGCCCCGAGCGCGCCCCGCCTGGCCCCGCCCCGCCCCGCGCGCCCCAGGCCGGAAGGGGGCGTGGGACGCCGCCGAGGGAGGGGCGCGCTGACGCGCGGCGGCCGGCCAGGGCCCTGGCGCGTCAGGCGGAGGTGGGAGGTGGGAGGCGGGAGGCGGGAGGCGGGAGGCGGGAGGCGGGAGGCGGGGGCCGTGGGGCGGGGAGCGAGGAGAGGGGGCCGGCCGGCGCCCAGCTCCCAGCCGCGCTCTCTCCGGCCACTCGCGTTCCCGCGCCGCGCCCGGCCGGCTTCATGTGAAGCGCTGGCCCTCCGCCCCCTCCCTCCCCTTCCTTCCCTCCCTCCCTCCCTCCCGTCCCCTCCTCCTCCTCCTCCTCCTCCTCCTCCTCCTCCCGCGCCCGCTCCCGCTCCCCGGGGCCCCCAGCCCGGCCGGGCGCTGACAGCAGGGGCGGGGGTCCCCGTTGCCGCCGCCGTGTCTCTCGCAGGCTCCGGCTGGGGCTGCGGAGCCCCCGGTGCGGCCATGGACCAGCCCCTGGTGGCGTCGGCGGAGGCGGAGGAGGAACTGGAGTGGCAAGTGGCGAGTCGCAAGAGGAAGGCCTGGGCCAAGTGCCGCGGCTCCTGGCAGGCATCGGAGACGGAGGACCTGTCCACAGAAGCGACGACGCAGGACGAGGACGAGGACGAGGACGACGAGGAGGACCTTCCCGGAGCGAAGCTGCGGGCGGCCGCGGGAAGAGGTCGGTACGCCCGCGGCGCAGCGGCGGGAGGGGAGCTGGGGGAAGTTCGGGCTGGCGGGCAGGGGAAAGTCTCGTGCGCCTTGGGCGCCTGCTGTGAGGTCTGGAAGATCCTCCGGGGCTCCATAGGCCGAGGGGAGAGGGGACACTTCCGAGCTTTAAAGGCGCGCGCTTGGCGAGGCGTCTCCAGCGTCGACACAGACACATCGGTGCCCTCTTTTCCCTTCAGATGGTCACTAGGACGTGTAGCTTAGGCTGCATTTTGCCCTGCGTGGAGTTTTCTACCTGGGAATGTCGAGGGTGACCCCTCCATCAGAGTCTCCCAGGGTTAGGTAATGAGCTGTCCCCTTCCTCTGTCCCGCAGGAAACGTACCTAACGAGAAGATCGCGATATGGCTCAAGGACTGCCGGTGAGTCCTCCCTTGCGCCGCTCGCGTCCGGAGGGAGAGCCACGCAGATGGGACCCCCGAGCGGAGTAGCTCGGGCCGCCGTCCCTATGGGTCCCATGGGCGTTTGTTAGCTATAAACCGGAAAGTGAGCCGGCAGATAGCTTCCTCCTTTAAGCGATTAGAAATGGAAGTGCTGTGGCCGCTGATTATTTGGCGACCGTGTAGACTTCACAGTTGTTAGGACTTCAGCTCTGGTACATGATGTTAACATCAGAGATCAGAAACCTAAAACAGATAATCAAACCATGTTACTATGCTTGCCCTGTTTTTATGCGAAAGTATTTTCTCTTTCAGAGTGTTCTTTTTTGCTTTTGTTTTGACGTCTGTACATCTGGCATCGAATCATTTCCCTTTCAAATGTATTTTGGATGAGTTTGATTTAACGACGCTTACTGGGCTTTATGTTCATGCCTTAATTCTGTTGGGAGAGCTATTGAAACCAGCTAACTTTGTTCTTCTAGTTTACTTCTTGGACATGCGTTTGTCAGATGGTACTGGAATTCACAGAAGGGAAATACAGCTTTGAAGACTTTCAGGTTGCATAAATCTGTTTAATTACACGCTTTGCAACTGGTACAAAAATGATAAAGTACAGAGGAGATGAACCATGTTGCAAGTAAATCTTCCTACAGTAAAATGTGTTTGTTTCACATTTAAATTATCTTTTTCCAACTTAATTTGCTACTTGTAAAATCTCCTATGAAGAATGTTGGCTTTTTAACTTTTGTTAAGCTGTTTGCTTCTATACTTATTTTTGCCATCTCAGTTTGGGCTTTTTAAAATCCTTCGTTCTAGTACAATAGTTTGGGAAGTCTCTTTTGGGGGAGGGAGAAGTGATTCTCCTATATGCCACTTTGTTTTTCTTCCCTAAAGATATAAGATATTGGCCACTACTCTGTTCATATCCTATTTTGGTGAATTGCCTGGAGCCTTGATGAATGAACCCTTGATTACAGAACTCCTTAACCTTTATTGAGGGTGTCATAGATGCTTCTGAGATTTGATAAAATATATGGACCTTCTCTCTAATGATGCACAAAAAAATGTTTAAGAGCAAGAGAAGAATCACTTATGTTTATTTTATGATGTACAGGAATTAAGATTATATAAGAGATTATATCAAGTAGGCAGTTAAGTGCATCTTGTAAGATAAATGCAATAGGGAAATGTTAACACTCACCAGGACTCTCTGAAAATTCCAGAAGTTTTGTTGCTAATCTTGGTTTATGTAGCAGATTCTATAGTCTGTTGCCTCTTCCCTCATGGGTTTTCTTTATAAGTTTTTTTCTTGTTCCCTACTATTGCACCTATTCTATACAAAAGGGACATTCATTTGTGCTTGGGAAAGCTAGAACAGTCTTTTACTGTTGGCTTTATTATCACAGATTTGACTTCTATGATATATGCAACTGTATTTTTTTTCCTTAGAATCCTTCCAGAGTCAGGCATCTATTTTGTATATTATGTACAAACGATCTGAAGACAGCATTCTTCCCCCTGTTAAGTTCTCAAATATTCTTTGTTTCCTTATTGCTTTCCATATCCTGAATAAAGATGCCATATTGTCTTTCCTTAAAGGGAGTCTTTATTTTGATAATGATTTTTTGGCTAAGTGGAAACAAATTGCCTGAATAAGTAGCATTTAAGAAGGGATAGAGTTTTTGATAAGATTTGTAAGACCAATTTTAAGAGTGAGAGACTTGATTCGAAGGGGAATGTCAGTTATATTCTGCTTATTGGCCATTTTCTGTTGGTGCTGAGACCAGTAGAGACATCTGCAGGAGTAATGCAGTGTTTTGTCCTGTGAAAGTAGCCATCAGGGAGAGGAATGACTTTTTTGAAGGCATGAAGTATATAGTTTTATTAAAATATTGCAAAACCTTAGCTCAGAGGTTTTATCTTTATAGTTGTTCCTTATGATTCTTTTACATTTCACAAACACTAATTTTAAAGAACTGACATTCCTTGTGTATTTGTTTGCAGAAACTTTTAACATTTAATTAGCATTTCAGTAATATTCTTTGGAACTGATATTTTTACGATTGATCCCATGTCTGACGTGAATTTATAACAGGTATAAATTGTTACTGATAAAAGGCTGATATCACAGAATGAAACTTTTATAATAAAATAGACTGTTTCTTCCTTTAATGTAGTTTTGAGAAAGAAATGAAAACCATTTTGCATTAAAAAGACTTCTGAGTTATCTGTGCTTAACCACGAGAATGTGAAGGAATTTTTAGTGATGGCTAGTTCTTAAGGTAGACTCTCAAGCCAGCTTTTTACTAATTTTTTTTTCAAAGTTAAATGAAAGAATATGTGTATTTTTTTTTTAGTTTAAAAAGCATAAAATGAATCCCAAACTTCTCCATTTGTATCAGAAAAGATAACAGTTGGGGTAAGGGAAGCACTAAGTAGTGCTCTAAAATGCTAAATGAGATTTAAGAAAACTTTTGAGTTTTATTTTTAACTAGACTCTGACTTCTTAATTTTATTGAGAGAAAGATTTATTTTCTTTTAATCCTGTTTCCTGTTTCTAGGGAAAGGGTTGAGGGGAGCAGACATTTTCTTAATGCCTGCTGTCATTCTCTTTTCTTTTTCTGTTTTTGTAAAGAAAATGCCAGTTCATGTTGTTTGTAATTGCCATCCTCACTCTTAATTGCTGGCAGATGAGACGTGTGATTAAATCATTCCCGATGAGCTGACTTGATGATAGGTGTTTGCTTAGTAGGATATTACTTATGTAATCCACTTGCATTCCATGTGTGTTTGGGAGGAGAGTTAAACTGTGATTAGAAGCTTGCTTAGCTATAACCCTTTAAAGTGTCAGGCTGTGCAGTGACAGCTCTCCAGACAGCTTTTCAAGACTAAGATTTATATGTTTATGTGGTTTCAGTACCCCTTTGGGAGCCTCACTGGATGAACAAAGCAGTGGTACACTCAAGGGTAAGAGAAAGTTGCCTTTCTAAATCTATTCTTTATGAGAGTCCTACTTTATTTGTCCTTTGAGTGAAAGTATGTGTATGTGTGTATGTATATGAATTATAAAAATGATGTTCATGTTTATAAAATATGCTGTTCAAAGATAGAAACCAAAAGGCAGAAACCTTGTCATAAACCATAAAACAGTGGTGAGTTTAAACAAATTACCAAACCTTTCCACAATGTGAAACTAATTTTTTATTGTCCAGTTAGATATTATAAAGACTAATTAAGTACAGAAATATGATATGTAAACATGAGGAAACTATATATTGAGTGAATTAGATCAGCTTTAGTGTAGCATTTCTTTGCTTACATTAACTGAAATTGCCACACCTGACATTTTACCACCTGTGCGAGGCAGAATTCTAAAGTTCAAAGTACAACAAGAATTTGCAGGTAGTGGCAAGGCATATAAGAAACATTTATTATATCAGGAAGTCAAACTTGAGCTCCTGACTGAATATAAGGGAGTAAAAGGAATGATTGCTCTGGGATCTGCTTTTCCATGAAACTCTTGGGTAAGATATGTTACCTAATTGAACATCCTCAAAGGCATAATAAGTATAAGAAATAGCGTATAGGTTGGGGCTTCTGAAAGCTTACCTGGCTGCAAATTGTGTTTTCCTTTATGATAAAGAAAAGGTTGTATTTTCTTCTTGAAATTGTATAATCAGAATAATTTATGAGTGCATTCAAGTCTGAAACACTTTACTGTATCTTATATTTTGCTTGGTCAATTTGTTTTAACTAAAACAATGACTTTATATGGGGGTCAGGAAGAACAGAATACTGGGATGAATCTTCCGATGTTTCTTTCAGGCGTTCTAGTGAGAAATGGAGGAAGTTTTGAGGATGATTTGTCACTGGGAGCTGAAGGTATGTTTGTTTGGAAGAATTGTATTTTCATATAGTTTTAAAATTAAAAAAGAAAAAATGAGTGCTGAAGGCTTATGACCCTCAGAGCTAAATTTAAAAGGGCTTGAAAGTGGCTCAGGCACATTTTACAGAACCTTTTTTATGTTAATAATCCAGCCAGAGCTCCTAGGATGCCTGTAGGAAGGGCTCTAGAAAACCATTGTGAAATGTCTGTATGCCTACCTTGGACTTAAATGCTTGAAGAAACTATCTGGGGGCAAACAATGGTGATAGAACCAAGGGAAGAATTGTCCCGCAAAAGGAAGGAAGCTTAAATATTTATACGTGAGAATACTAAACTGAAGCTTATTTTGGTGTGAGGTAGTCTTATGTCAGACATAACAGCTGCAGCTTGTCTTTCTCTTTGCGTTTAAGTGCCTCCTGTCTTTCCTGCTTCCTCTTTTTCCAGATTTTTAGAAGATTGAAGGATAAAGACAAAATAGTTACTAGAATTTACTTGGAAATCATTATGCTGATGTCTATTCCAGACTGTATTAGGATTTTAAAATGTATTGTGCTGTGTTTAAATTTGGTCACGGATTATATAACTTTCTCCTGTGGATTCATAATAATGCTTTCCACAATGTAAAATTAAGACTTTTTAAAATCATATCCCTGTCATTTTAAGATTATTGGTAGCTATATAGCTTGGTTATTAATACATGCTTTTCAATAAAAAAGAATTAAGGATTTTATTAAATCTTTTTGAATTGTAGGTTGGTGAACAGTGAATTTATCCATTGGCATTAATATCCTTGATCTTTTGCTGTTTGAAATCAATCTGTATGATAGATTACTTACTTAAAACCTTCTAACAATGAAAACTCTAGAATAGGTGACTATATTAGTTCTTATATTTCTGTTAATATGCTTTCAAGGAATAAACTCCATAGAGTTTAAACTTATTGCTTCTCAATCAGTGTAGTTGAACATGCTGTTAACCTCTTAATGTTAAATGTTAAATGCATTTCAATGTTACTGTAAATAGCACTTTTGATATCTGCCTTAGTTTCACAATATGAAATTTTTTTTAAAGACTTCATTTTATTTTAGAGCAGTTTTAGATTCACAGAAAAATTGAGGAGGATGTATAGAGATTTCTCATATATTCTCTGTCCCTTACATTCATAGCCTCCTCCATTATCAAAATCCCCCAACAGAGTAGTACATTTGTTACAACTGATGAACCTAGAGTGAGGCATCATAATTACCCAAAGTCTGTAGTTTACCCTAGGGTTCACTTTTGGTCTTGGACATTCTGTGGGTTTAGACATGTATAATGGCACATATCCATCATTACAATATCATACAGTATATTTTCACGGCCCTAAAAATTCTCTGTACTGTGCCTGTTCATCCATATTGGATGAGTTTATTGGAAACCAGACCCTAAAAGGGAGTCCCAGAGAAAAGTGGAGCTATTATATTGTTTTACTGAGAATTGTTTTAAGATTGTTTTCATTCATTCAGTAAATATTTATTGAGTGTGGTATGTTAAACACCTTTCTGGTAGATATACAAAGAAATGTAAGAAATTGCCATGACTCTGCAGATAAGAAATGAAAAAAGAAGAAAAGTCTGGTGTGCTGAAATAGATACGTTGTTAATTATTAATTAATTTCATTCTTTATGTTGTCTATAAAATTTCAATGCAGTGAAGTTAAGTCACTCTAAACTTAACATTTATCTGTTTAGAACTTATAAGTCTTGGATAAACTTGAAAGGCAGTTTTTAAAAGAAAACTTTTGTTGAAATGAGTAGAAATTTTCAAAGTATGTAAATGAAAAATTGTTTGTAACTGGAGTAAATTATCAGCCTTAAAAAACCACATAAGGAATAGATATATTCTATTGCCACACTTAATGTTAAATCATGCTTTTGCTTATCAGGTATTCTTTATCAGTAGCTTTTAAATTTAGTAATTAGAGCCACATATACTACATATCTTCTTACAGCTTACTCCAAACTGTTAAACATTTAATTGGTTGTTTAATGTCGTTTTATTTTAAACATTCAGTGGAAGTAAGTTTACATTGCTAACAAACAAAAACAGCCTCTACAAGCTACTGATTCTGTTCTTATCTATCTGTATATTACCTTTAATGATGCAGATTTAATGAGCCAAGACGAGAGTTTGGCATGTTAGGCATTTAGCTATAATAATGTGGCTAACTTGCTTTCTTGATGATTGTATCATAGTAGTTACTGTCCTAACTAACAATTGTGCTTCACATTTATTCTTTTTACCTTTAGCCAACCACCTCCATGAAACTGATACTCAAATTGAAAACTGGTACGTAGATGTGTTTTTTTTCCTTTCTAAAAATGAAGAACAGATATGAAAATAAGGTTTTACATAATCTAATTTTGTTTATAGCAATAATATCTTGGCCAAAGAGAGAAGACTACAGTTTCATCAGAAGGGGAGAAGTATGAATTCGACTGGATCTGGGAAGAGTAGTGGGACAGTCTCGAGGTAACTTATTCTGAAGTTATGCTGTAATTACGTTGTGTTATAAATGACCTACTCTTACCCTTTTTCAGTCTTGGGTTCAACTTGGGTAGTATAAAGTCAGAAGGAATCTACAGTGTTTAATAGGTGAGCGTATCTGACAGAAGTTGTTTCTTTTTTAATTAAGATTAAATAAAATTTAACAGATACGTTAATAATGCCTGTGGTATCCATTAATGAGTATTTTGAGCCCTGTCAACAACTTGAAAGAGGAACTCCATAGTGAAGTAATTTCTCCTTCCAAAATTCTCCGTTCTAGGGTCTTGAGTTACTCTGACATAAAAGTCGGAATTAACCTTTCTAATTTAAAGCTTGATATTTAAGCATAGATTTATCATATAAAACCAAAGATCTTTGAAATATATTTTAAAATAAGCAAGTACCTGTGCCTGTGGAACCAGTTTAAACTGTTATCCAAATTATTGTTTTGGAATTTGAGGATTTTCTTTGAAACAAATTGAAATTTTCTTCTGCTCAAGTTCTGTGTCTAACATTCCTATTTTCTCCAGTGAGTCTCAGCTTGGATTATCACTGGTATGAGAGATCAGGGTTAATAAATGTTCACTTCCCAATAGAGTTACAGCAAGAAGTTACTAGGTTACCTTTGTGTAACCCATGCTCTCCTTACTTCACTCCTCCTACTTCCTGAGTGCAAGTGATTAGAGAAAAGTTGAAAGTAAGCTCCTCCCCTCACCTTTCTGAGATTAGTTTTACCTGTATTGCCTCTTCTAGGACAGCCAAAGAGAGCAGCAAAGCTCAGGTTCTGCAGAATGTTCCTTGGTACCAAAGTTGTACCAACGTCCTAGTGTGTTTTCCCTTCTCATTTTTTCTTTAATCTGTTTACTCCTTATTCTCCCTCATCTGTCCTCTAATTGTTTAACTGCTTTACTGGAAATCTCTTCAAATGACAAAAAAATTGAGGTGAGGAATCCCTTAGAGAGTCTCTTACTGACTATATTCTTAGGGTTAAGCTCTTTTTCCCAGTACTAAGTTTCAGACAGTGGGCCCTTTTTAAGGGTTATTTATCATATTTTGTATACAAGGTAAAAGATGCTGAGATAAATAATAATTTAAAGAACCAAAGCTGTAGAAAAAGATTTTATCACAGGAAAGCAGGAATATGAATTCATTTATAATGTGATGTGGACTATAAACTTACTTTATATCTTGATGTTTCTTTTTTCTTTTTCTTTTTTTTTTTTTTTTAGTGTTTCAGAATTGTTGGAACTTTATGAGGAAGATCCTGAAGAAATTCTTTATAATCTTGGATTTGGACGAGATGAGCCAGATATTGCTTCTAAAATTCCTTCCAGATTTTTTAATTCATCATCATTTGCCAGAGGAATAGATATTAAAGTATTTTTGAGTGCTCAAATGCAACGGATGGAAGTAGAAAATCCAAATTATGCTTTAACAAGTAAGGTTTTTAAATGTTAGCATGTTATTTTTAAAATTATGGCACCCACAGCAAGATGGTCTTATTGTGAAAGTCTTGTTAACTTCTAGGAATAGCACTGGAAAATTAATTATTGAGGTTAACACAATAGCTGTTTTATGTTTTTCTAAAATTTTTATTATTCTATTTATAGAAGTTAATTTTACCTGTTCTTCCCCCCAACCTGCCCCACCCAATTCTTGACTTACTTAAGTGTTACTTTGTAGAATGTAACTTACTTAGAGATCCTTATACTTATCTCTAGATTGTTTTTGTTCCAGAAGGAAAGAAGTAGAGAAGCGGTCTTGTTACTATTAGTTGAAATCAATTTCAGCTGCTTTTCTGTAAATCTACAATGGCATGGCTAATTTGATGATTTTTCATATTGTGTCTTATTTTTATTTTTCTCTGTTGACCAGAAATCCCCAAAATAAGACCCCTAAGTGATCCTTGGATTAGTTTTAAGAGTTCTATAAATCCAACCTCCCTCCCATTAGGTATAAAATACATACTTAATTAGGAGAACATTTGGAAGAGTTCAGGACCTAAAAACAGAATCAATCACAACTATAGATCAATAGCTAGTCTTTGCTATTTTATTCAATATTGTCATCTGTTTTGTGCTTCTTTCTAATTTTTTTAAATGTAAATTCTAGCACTTACAGTGAAAAATCTTTCTCCCTCTCCACAGTACATGTAGAAAAGTTTTAAGTGTTGGGTAAGGAAAAAATTTTGGTTTTATAATCTTTGTTATCTAAGTTGTTCATTATTGGAATTCTGAACAATAGTAATAGTTTAATTAATACATGTTTATGTGTGTGTATATATGTATGTAAACTTAAATATACAAATAATTAATGCTTTTTTCTTTTTATAGGCCGTTTTCGTCAAATTGAAGTGCTTACTACTGTGGCCAATGCATTTTCTTCTTTATATTCCCAAGTCTCTGGGACTCCCCTGCAGAGAATTGGAAGCATGTCCTCAGTGACCTCTAACAAGGAAACCGACTCGCCTCCACCTTTAACCCGAAGTAACACTGCAAATCGCTTAATGAAAACACTATCAAAACTAAATTTATGTATTGATAAAACAGAGAAAGGAGAAGGTAATACTCCTTCCCCAACAGTCGAAAAAGGAAAGATTCTGAATGTTTCAGTGATGGAAGAAAGTGGCAATAAAAATGATCAGAAGTCTCAAAAAATTATGAAGAAGAAAGATTCATCTTCTATGTTGGCTACAGTTAGAGAAGAAGTATCAGGTAGTTCAGTGATGGTGATGGAGAATGCTGGCATTAATAGACTTTCTGATGAAGCAAACAGTGATTTTAACCAAGAAACTGAAAGTGGACAAAGTAAAGAATCTCGAAGTCATAAGAATAAACTGGGTGAGGAATCTGGTGTCCTAGAAACCGATACAGGTAGCGATTTCAACATGTCCAGCCACAGTGAGCTGGAAGAGAGCAGGGAGCTAAAAAATGTCCACGTGTCCACACCTGAAAAAGAGCCCTGTGCACCGTTGACGATCCCTTCCATACGAAATATAATGGCACAGCAGAAGGATTCCTTTGAAATGGAAGAGGTAGGTAAAAAATTACTGAGTCCTCTTTCAGTGAGTTTTGAAAAAAGTGCCAGAAAATGTTTTTAAAATGAAAGGGGGCTAATACATTATACTAGGGGGAAAAAATCATGCTAATTTTGACTTGCCAGGTTTTTTTGTTTGGTGTTTCACAATCCAAGAAATGGCCACAGGACTATGTGATGTCATGTTAATGGCTCCTCTCTATCTGTCATCCACTGCTGCTACTTGAACTTTAACCCCCTTTCTGTCTGAATTTAAGATTTTGATGCCCTGAGAAAGCCCTGAGAGTATGTATTTAAACTCAGATCGACATTGCATAATAGTTAAAAACACAGGCTCTGGAATCACCCAGGTTTGAGTTTTGTCCGGGTCACTGAATTGCTGTGTGCCTCTGGGCAAGCTTTTCTCAGTGTAGCTCAGTGTGAAGAAGGTTTGAGATGGGTCCGGGCATGGGAACACGAAGATACATACCTGAAGAGGGGAGGATAGCGAATCTCGAGGAAGGAGGTTTGAAAGGCCATTGAATAGGATTTCTGCAACCTGAGATTGATGTTTGGTATTTTTTTTTTTTAACCTAACGATATTCTTACTAGTTTATGTAAATTTCAAATTGGACAAGATAAAAAAAACTCATTTTGATGAGGTTCAGCTAAAACTGCTTCTGAATAGTCAGGTTAACTTCTGTGTCGGAGCTGTATACCTTGGGGCGGAAACTGAAGTTTTTCAAGCTCCCGCATGGCCTGTGGCCAACTCCGTACTGGCCCTCAGAGTGCCTTCCTCCGCAGTCTGAGGCAAGCAGTGCTGGTCTTACTTTATATGTGAGGAAACTGAGGTGTATATGTACTGCTGACGAGCTGTGGCTGTAAATGATATAATGTGCAATTTTTCTTATTAAAATTTATTACAGAATAGTTTTAGTAACAGCTCACAGCTTTTTTGGAATTGCATGCTAATATTTTAGGGAGTTAGGGAAATGGAATAATTGATTCTGCCCATAAAATGTCCTCTTAGGTGAGTGTGTTCTCACAGCAGTGAAGATTTTTCATCTACTGCAAAATTTTGATTGCTGGTATAGCTACTTACCTTTTTTTTTGTGGTCTCTGAGTGTGTCCTTTAATACTTTAATTTTAACTGAAAAGTGAAATAAAAAGGGGGCAGGAGCAAGCCTTTGAAATATTTTACATTTTTTTGTAAGCTGCTTTATTTGTCGTTATAATGAGCTGAGAAAGTGACAACTTTAATTAGAACCTCTTTTTGTTGCATTTCACTGTTCAGATCCTTTATTTTGTTTTGGTGTAAACTTGTCCTAGCATTCATAAAGTATAACTTCTTGCCTTCCTTTAGGGCCCTTATTCTATAACAATCAGATGTGACAGTCGTTTTTCTTGTTTTAATACAATCGCACAGTTTAGATACTTGCAAACCTGATATAGGTGACTCAGATGAGAATACACTCTTATATGTTGCTTTTTAATTTCTAGAATTCCTGAATTCTAAGCCATAGTTTTTTGTTTGTTTGTTTGTTTGTTTTGTCTTTATTGACAGCATACACAAAAGGCCTTTACAACATTTATAAAGTGTTGGATAGATGTACTTTGGTGGCAAGTGGAGTTCAATATAGACTGGGTTTTTTTTTTTTTTTTTTTTTTTTTTTTTTTTTTTTTTTTGCTCCCTCTGCTGGCAAAAGCAGTTAAGAAAGAAAGTAACTTGACATTGAAGTGAAAATTTTTTTCCAAGTACAAGGTTTCAGGCATTGGTGGTTGAAGAATAATAGAAGATTTTTATTTTCAAAAACAGAATATAACTTGTAAATACAGGGAATTTTAAGAATATGTATTCTTCAGATATATTTCAAATATGGATAAAAACCTCCTAGAATTGTGTTTTTATCCCTTTAGGAACTCTAAAGAAAGCTTGTAGAACAATGAATAAAGAAGGGAAATAATGTGTTTCTTTAATTTCCTCTTCTCCCAAGCATGTTGAATCATAAAGACAAAAGAACAATCTTAATAAAGTAAACTTTTAGATCCCATTCAAAGTTGGTTGTTACTATTTTTCTTTCAGATTCTTTTCCCTTGAGGTTTGATTCCTATTGGGGACTTTCTTCCTGTAAAAACAGTGAATAAATATAAGTTAAAACACACAGACTCTCAGTAAGCCAGTTTTCAAGCAGATTAGCTGAATGCCAGCTGCTTTGGGTAGCTAGGTAGGAGAAAATGTTGCAGACGTGGCTCTGTGCATGAAGCTACTTAGTCCCTCTGAGGCAGAAGGTAAGAGCTGACAGTCACCAGGAGCAGAGAGGGGAAGTATTTAAATGTGAAGAGAGTAAAATAGATGACAGGACTGACCGTGGCCTTTGAGAATGGAAGTGACTATCATCTCTTATGATAAGGAAAAAAAAGGCCAGAGACTGTTTTTAATTAAAAGTCAGTTTGCCTTATAAAAAATATGTATGAATGATTCACAGTTAGACCAGATGCTACTCAGTAAGCAATTGTTCATCTTTTAGGTGTAACGGAAAAATTTCTCATACTTAAATGTTAGAGGAAGGAGATCCCTGTAAATTGGTTGTCCTGTGTCTCTTTATAAATAAGTTTATATTTAAATATAGATACTGTTGGTAGTATGTACAGTTTTTAAGCTATCGAAGTTTTAGTAAGTGTTTCTAATCCTGTTTTCACACTGATTGTTGATTAACTAATATACCCATTACTTTTTTTTAGCCATTATGTTTCAGGGTTCTTCTTGTACTTACTGGAGTTAAACAATCCCAAATCAGTCAGATACCTGACAGATAGTTGTTTCCATGGCCTTTCAAATTTGCCTGTGTGTATTTTGAAGGCAAGTATTGTGTCTGCAATAGAATAGGAACTCTGGCATGGCATGTGCACTGTTGTCTGTTACTTCAATGCCCAATTAGTCACTAAGTTTTGTTACTTGATATTTATCTGAAAGAATGTTAACCTTTTGTTTTAAAAAGTATTCACCTGACAGTAAAAGTAAACCATATGTGTGTGTGTATATAACTTGGAAATTTTTTAAGATAAAAATTTGCAACTAATTATATAATCATAAATTAGCATAGAAAGAGATTTTTGAATTCATTTTCCGGTTTTCTCCCTTTGCAGATGAGGAAGCATTCCCCACCTTCCCCAGTATTTGATACTGCTCGATAGCAGTGGTTCTCCATCATCTTTCTGAGAGATGTGATGTTCCCTTTGGTATCAGTGCCTCACTGCGGGGAGGGGCATGGGGCTATCAGTGTAGGGAGTTTCTGGAGGATGGATGGCAGAGGGAGATCTGTGGTAAATCTTCACCACTTTACTGTTTTAAAATACTTAGCTTACAATCGTGTTTGGTCATAGTAAGGAACTGTGAGGTAGGAGTTCCAAACTTCATTTTTCAGTTAAGAAAACTGAGATAGTTGTCACAGATAATTATATGAAGCCATTCAGCCAGTTAAGTGGCATGGATAAGACTTGAATTTGGGTCTTTGTACAAACCTACTCCTTTAGACTATGTCATACAACTTGGTGAAGGTCAGACTATTTTATAGGATCAGACACTGAATAAGAAAGAACTCAAGTCATCTGATGCACAGCCCCCTGCCACTTCTTTGGAAAAATAATGCTTTCCTTTGAATTTTTTGAAATCATTAAAAATTGGACAGAATTGTATTTTCTGTGGCTCCAGTTTTGGTTTTCTGCTATGTAGATCTCTTCAAACCTTAAAGGAAGGGTTGCTAGAGTGTGGACAGTCCACATATTGCTGTTCTGTAAACCACAGTACAGTACTGTTGAGCCTAGAGGATGTGATTTAGTCCAGATAAAGGTGGCATGTTAAAAAATCCAAACTATGTGTCTGCCTTGGTAGCAGGACATTGATTGAAAAAGATAATCTTTGTTTGATTAAAGCACTTTTAAAATGGAGTAGCTCAAATGTATGGGTTATTCTAAGGCTGTTTTCCTGCAACTTTAAATCCCAAAACACTGAGACTGAGTGATTTTATCATTTTGGTTTAGTGGGTTTTTTTTTTTTAATTTTTATTATGAAAAGTTTCAAACTTATCCAAAGATTAGAGAAGATAGTGTAATGAACACTCATTATCCATCACTCAATTTGAGTATCAGTATTTAGCTATAATTAATAAAAGACCAACCTGTAGTAAATGACCGGAATTCCACTGAGGATTTGAAACCACTGAATAGGGAAAATCCTGCCACATGAACTTGAATTCCGTTTTTGCATCATAGTTTTCTGTGGTGCATCCCATTTTGAATTTGACTGCTTTCCTTTGCACAAGTGTAATCACTAATAAAACATGGTAAGCTGTGAAATTCAGCCATTATCACTAGCAAGTCTGTTCTTGTCTCCAGCAAGTGACTGATGATTTTGCTGCCTAAGTTGGAAGAAGGATCCTAACTTTAGTGGTTTTATTAGTAAAATATGATCCTCTCAGCATTTTTTTAAGGGCCCTATTCTTTTCTTTCAGTTAAAATTATGGAGTTTGTAGTGAAGGGAGAAAGGGAGGTATTTTTATTTTTGGCCATAGCATAGCATCTTGGAGGATAATATACTGAGGATATGTATTCATTAAAGTCAGGTTGCTTTGTGATAATTCTACATTTAAAAATGAGAGATCTCAATGTTGTGCCTAAGCTGAGATTCTTAGAATATAATTAAAGAAATTTGGATTTCTGTTATACTTTTTTGGTCTGTTAGGTATTTACTTTACAGAAAACTCTTTGAAGTAGGCTAGGCCTGAATAGAGACTAATAATAGACCTTCTGTTGACTATAAAAAGAAAATGCATTTTGTTTCTTTCTGCTCAAAACAATGGTTTTCCTGTTGAACTTATGTCTGCTGCTTTGGAGAATACAATTTTTCAATAATAATGAATAGTAGAAACTGTTTTATGTTTGATTTATGGGAGATAATGACCAGTACGCTTTCAGTTTTCAAAAGATACATAAACTTGGATTCATGGAATCATGCAGAACAAAGATATCACAAATCAGAGCAGTTTTTAAATTGGGTAATAATATCTTTAACCTTTGAAACTATTTTTCATGTTGGTCATTTCAGTCTCATTCCTATGGAATATTTCTTACTCTTGAATGGATCTAAAGCTCAAAACTACAAGAGTTTTATCTAAAACCTATTTGCTGTTTGCTCTTTGGTTTGTTCAAGGCTGAATGCTCATATGTTTGGCTAGTTTGCCTACTTTACTAGGATATTAATTATTATTTTAAGTATTAATCATTACGGGTAACGTGTGGGCATTAGTATTATACTCCCCCCACCCCGGCCAAATTTTTAAATCTTAATGTAGAGTTAGTTATGTTAAAATAGAGTATTCAGGGGGTGGATGTGGTGAATAAGGAATCTGAAAATTCCTGAATTACGTAGTTGTGCAGTTAGGGAAAAAAAAGAAAGACAGCATAAAATGACAACTTGTATGGGTTTGATACCTTCTTTGAACATAGTTTTCAGAGAGGATTTATAGTTTAGATCTTTCAGCATTTTAATTCTATAGTGAAACCTGCTTTTCCACTTATAATTCCCAAGTTATGTCAGGAAAAAGCAGTCTTACACTTGAATGGTTTTTCATACCTGAAAATTTGTGGACTTCTACCAGATTTTGCAGTGGGAGCATGATGTGCCATTTTTGAAGGTACAAGACTTGTAATTGCCTCAGGTGTGTGCCAGCGAGCTGCAGTGGGCGTACTGGCGCTTCCCCTGGGATTGACCTTACACTTTCAAGTTTAACATTCAGAGAACTTTTTCTTATGGGTCTGTTTTTCATTTAATAGCAACTTTTTTTTTAATGAAGTAGTTTATACATGGAGTTATTTTTCTTGCTAGGTATAAACTTGCAATCCTGTTGTTAACTGAAAAATAGGTCCTAAAATTGAGATGTGGGGCATTATAAACAATTTTGAGATAGGATGTCTTTCACTTTTAAAACATATAAAGCTTTGGGACCTTTTTAGTTAGGTTGGTTGTTTTAGTAAATGGTGATTAAGAGGTATTCTTTGCCATAGATCCTGTAAGTTTTAACTATGTAAAACTCTTCTTTAGGTTCAAAGTACAGAGGGAGAAGCTCCCCATATCCCGGCCACTTGCCAGCTCGGTCTGACCAAGTCAAAGAGAGGTGAGTAGACCAATAGCCTCCAGTTCCTGAGCACACTACCACCGTGTCTTCGGGTGATTGAAAAAAACTTTTTTTTTTTTAAATCTGTCAGTGTTTACAGCATCTGTAAATGTAAAAAAGGATTAAGAACCCAAGTGTGCATGCTTCATTATGGTTTGGTTATAGAATTTTGTTTTAATCTTCCTGGAGACTTCCGTGCTCATAAAGTAATTTTAGTTTGCTTATCTTGTAATGACCTCCTTACACAATTCTGTGTATTCCAAATATTTTTTTCAGTTCTGCGTAAGGGCTAGATGGGAAGTGGTAGAAAGAACAGCAAATTCAGGCATATTTATTACATGGTTGTGCTTGAAATATACATTTGTATTATCTACCTCTGGGTTCTCACTATTTAAATACTGCTCCTAGGTGTAATACATGAATATGCCTCTGGCAGAAATAAAGTCTTTCAGCAATAGTTAAAGCTAGTTAAATTCAAACTATGGATCAAAGGTGAGTGGCCGTAGATATTGTCCTTCTCTTGAATTATTAATTATTGACCAAAGAGTCTTTGAATCCATTTCTTTCACTTTAACTTGCAACAAGAAAAACATGTCTGATCATCTTTAAAGTCACAAAGCTTTTGAGATTTAGAGAAAAGGAGAGAGGAAATTAAAATGACCACTGAAGGTAGGACTGTTTATTTTTAAAACTTTACACATGCTGAACCACCCTGTTTTGTTTTTTTAGCAAAGATTCATATGTATTTTCCTAGAATAGGAAATTACATGTTTATTCTCTTCTGATCTGTGAAATGACTTCATGAGAGACAATTTGCACGTAATTTTTCTTTTATCGCAACACGGTACTAAGCAACAAGAACACTCTCACTAGGTCAACACCGTTCTGGGTGACACAAAATGAACTTTCCTGTTTAATTTTCTTCCCCTTGTGAGTCCGTAAATACATGTATGTGTTTCTGAGCTGTAAGGCAGAGCTCACAGCCATCAAGGAATCTTCGCTGTAGATAGGCGGACAAGGGGTACATTGGAAGAAGCAGCCTGCCCTGTGTCACAGGGGGATGAAGGCAGTATAATTACTTTAAAATCTTTGAAGAGTAAATAAGCTTCCTGTGGTGGCAAAGATGGAATGTGGTTAGTAGTCACATCTGGGTTTCTTCCTCTTACCGATGCAGGAACACTTATTTCTAGAGGCATAAGTAAAAATGATAACTTTTTTTGAATCACATCTTTATAAATTAATAGTACAATTGTTTTGTGTGTGCGTGAGTGAGGGAGAGGGAACAATGTAGTGTTCTAGTCATTTTTGAAGGGAGCCTATCAAATTTTGACAATGTGAAATGCAAATATCTTAGATTAATCATGGTGGCAGAATTAGAATCACTGGTAATGTAGTCATTTCACAAGGTTAGTAAAAATGCATATAGTGCGTGTATAAAAATACTTCACACTTTAGTAATAGGACTTTTGAAGTGATCTTAATCTCAATTCCAGCCCTGGGATTTGCAAACTAAAGTCTAGAGAGGTTTAGTGACTCAGTTCATGTCACAAGCTAACATTCAGTAGATATGTTTAGAGCAGTCCAACATTTTCCTTATTACAGAAGACATACAGTATTTTCTTTAGTCTAGCAGAGTGGATGGGTGTTCTGCTTTGTTTCTTTATGATACTGGGTAAAAAGAATTTCCACATTTTGTTTTGTTCTCACTTTAATGTTTGGCCTAACTTCCTAGTTTTTAATTAAAAATAATGTCTTATCTCTTCAGTTAGGACAGAGGTCTGTTTCCTTTTAGTTCTACTTTTTGTGTGTGTGTGAACTGTGTTTTTTGTGAAACTGAAACATCTGACTAAAGAAGCTAGATTATGACTCATAGTTTACAAAACAGTTTCACCTGCATTCGACTTAGTTTCTGAAGCAGCCACGTGAGGTGGAGAATTGTCCCATTCTCTGGAGGAGAAAAGTTACTGCTTATGATGATAAAGCCGGAACTTGTGCCCAGGTCTCCTTGTTCTTTCCACTGTCTGACACATGCTCTGAAGCCTCAGCAGGCAACGCTTGACCTGACGTGTGTGAACTCAGACAGGGCTAACTGCAGAGAGGCGCACGTGGCATGGACTGTACCCTGCTGCTGCAGGTAGAGCGGACTTTGGCGGAGAGAACCTGAGAGGAGCTGGTCAAGGCTTCCCAGTTTCTTTGGCAGGTGCCCTTTGCCCAGCAGATAGGGCAGTCTCACTTCTAAATTCTTTAACTGTTTAATTTTGTTGTCGCTTTAAGGAGATTGTAATCATTGATTCATTCAGCAAACATTTTTTATTGTTAGCTTGCTCTAGGGTACTTGGGATACAAAGAAGAATAAATAAGGTTCCTGTCCTCAGAACCCTGACAGTCTAGCTTTTTTTTTTTTTTTAAAGACAGGCAAGCATATAATTATGGTAATGACTGATATGTTAATCATTTTCTCAAATAATATGATACACAGTCAGTACCTATGGTAACAGCTTATTCCAATTCAATTTCAACAGCTTATTTCAATTTACCTAGACTTACCAATTTCTTATATTTCATTATGTAGTTTTGTTAATTTTTAAACAGTGTTACAGAATTACTCTAAATTTTTAGTGGGAAAAAGTATTATTCTGTTTCGTGTTGCTCCAGGTTGAACCTAAGGCTACAGTATAATATTTTTCGAAGTCAGGCAACCTTTGATTGATTTTTGGATTTTATTCAAACTTATTCTCAAGTACTTTCTATTACTCAAATCTCAAATGAATGTGGACTTGGTAAACACTTTATTTAGCCTGTTGCTTCTGACATCCTGCAGAACTTGACTGTCTCCTGAAGTGTCTCCTTCATTTGTAAAGCCTTCCCCCTGCTGTGGTACTTGCGGTGTGGGTGGGCATGTGATCGTGCCACTGTGCTTAGTTGGTCTTTTTATTAACCTAAAACAGTTTTTAGGTTATACTAACCAGGAATTAGAGTTTTGTGGCCAAAAAGAAAGCAGAGTTATTATAAAATTTAACAATATTATGTACTAGTTGAACCTACATGACTGAGTTTTATGCAGTTGTTAAGAAATAATAGTCTCACAACTTACAAATGTTTGCATCATTTGAAACATCAGAGGCATTTAAGTACTCTTGCATACAAATTATTTAATTTGTTGGCCTTAATTGTGTTTTTATTTTCTTATTAGGAAGGTAATAGAAGTTTTTACATACTACATTTAAACTTCTAATTTTACATACAAAATATCTTACATACTTACATAATGAAAATGTAAATGTGAAAACGTGTACTTTGGGATTTTTATCTTTATTAGAGCCATTTTTTTTTATTTCAGCCAGTTGTCCTCCAAGGATAAGACATTAATTGGATTTACCTAAGTACAGTGTAATTAGAGCTTAATTAGCAATCAAACACAGAGGATTTCTAGATCAGATTCATTTTTGTTTGAATTCAAGTTACCACCTGTGCTTTGAAGCCACAATTTTGCATAAGTGAGGCATGCTTTTCTAAGAAAAAAATCATTGTTATGTATCATAGATCTGTTGGGCATCATACAGCTGTAACAGTATTGTACTCATTGAAGTTCCATCTGGCGGTTTTGTATAACACATTTCCTTTGGTAGATCACCTGTTGCGTACTGCAAGTCAGCACTCTGATAGCAGCGGTTTTGCTGAAGATTCGACAGACTGCCTCTCCCTTAATCATCTTCAGGTAAAATTTCCTATTGTAGTAGGCACATGATTAACTTCTTTATATTTAGGTGGTTTTCCACTGGCTGTATATTTCAAGGCAATCTGTAATCTTTTTCAAATGACAATATGATGAAAATTCTGGGATGCAGATGTTATCTAAGCATTTGACTACAAATTTTAAGTTTCACTAATTCTTCATCTCTCTCTGCCTGAATGTTTAAAAACAACAAAAAACTTCTCCTTTATTTTTGGACCACCAGTAAACAGAAGTTTACTAGTTAACCTGATTTTTATTTTTTTAATTTTTTACTGTCAGTGTATTTCAGTATTTTACAATAACTGTTTATTTAATAGTGTGGACCCACAGCTTGCTGAATATTTTCTGACTTTCATGTATGTTAGACAACCCAGAAAACAGGCACATCTTTATCCACAAGGAGCTTAGTCTGTAGTACACAGCATGTACATCACAAGTATTTAAAACACTGGTAAGCAAATTTTAAGGAAAATTGGAATAAGAGAAAAGGAGAACCCCAAAAAGAACCTTGAGAAACAGCATTTAAGGAGTAGGCAGACAAGAGAAGTATCTAAGGAGGCTCAGAATAATCCAACAGGCATAAAAATTGGGAGATGGAGGAGAAACTTTTCAAAGGAAAGCTATGACCATTGGAGTGAAAAGATGAGAATTTGGTTTTTCAGAAAGTGAATAGTTGGGTGAATAGTTCTGATGGAGTAAATGAGGCAAAAATAGGATTGCAGAGTAAATCAGTGATAAGGGACAGAGGATCTGAATGCTAACTGTTTTTTCAACTAAAGATGATAGCCATAAGATAGGTCTTTTTGTCTTTTCCTTACGTGTAATGACTTAGGGAATTTGTTTGGCTGAGGGAAGGGGCTGTAAGAGAAAGAGTCTGATGCAGAGAAATCTGAGGTGAAACTGGAGGAATACACTAGTCCTGGAGAGGATGTGATCAGAAGTACAGGTTGGGAGGATTAGCTTTGAAAAAAGAGACAGTTTTCTTTCAGAATGGAGAGGAGGGAATGATGGGAAGAGACGTGGTGAAGTTTGTAGATGGTGGGGAAGAAGTTAAGAGATGTTTATCCATTTTCTCTGAGTCAGTGTCATGTGTTGGAAGAAAGGAAGATGAGTATTGAAAAGAGATTTAAGGAAAAAGTCTAGAATAATCTATATGAGAGAGTGGAGGGGTTGCTGATCAGAGCACTTAAAGCAATTTAGAATAGTACCGGGGCCAAAACGGAGGTGGGAGACCCTAAAAGTACAGAAGCATCGTATCAGTTTGGTATTTTGTTAATGCTGCTTCTTACAGGAATTCTCCGTCCTTCCACCCGTTTTCCTTTCACAGGTTCATGAATCCCTGCAAGCCATGGGGAGTAGTGCTGATAGTTGTGACAGTGAGACAACAGTCACATCATTTGGTGAAGAGCTCCTTACACCAACGGCACAAGACCAGCCTTATTTTAATGAATCAGAGGAGGAGTCTCTCACCTCTCTTCAGATGGGAAGAGAGAAGACCGCAACAATTGCTGACAAAAGACCAGACAGCCAGGGTTTCCCCCCGTGCGAGACTGTTGAGCATACAGGAAGTCCGCAGTCCACCTGTAGTGCAGGGGATCACGTTACTGAGGTCACTGAAACGAAAGAGGACTCATCTCCAGCACAGCCAGGGGAACTACTGAGGGCAGCAAGTGCTGAAAGTGACATGGATAAAAGTAGTGAATGTGAATTTCCCCAGTATACCACCCACCATATTCTTAAATCACTGGCTTCTATTGAAGCTAAATGCAGTGAGAAGGGCTCTGAAAATACAACTGGGCCTCCCTCTGTGGACAGAGTAAATACAGCTTTGCGAAGAGCCCAAATGAAGGTTTTCAGTCTGTCTAATCAAAGAGTGGGGCGTAGCTTGATAAAATCAAAAGATCTGTTAAAACAGAGGTACTTGTTTGCAAAAGCTGGCTATCCCCTGAGAAGGTCTCAGTCTTTACCGACCACCTTGTTGAGTCCAGTAAGGGTTGTGTCCTCTGTCAATGTTCGGCTGTCACCTGGAAAAGAGACCAGATGCAGTCCACCTTCCTTCACTTACAAGTACACACCGGAAGAGGAACAGAAATTAGAAAAAGAGGCGATTGAACGTGATGGTCAGTCTTTAGTTAAATCCACTATTTTCATCTCTCCGCCATCTGTGAAGAAAGAGGAAGCCACCCAGAGCGAGGTGAACCGCTTGGAGGACTGCCCTCTGCGGAGGACTCCCGCCTGTTCACTGTACGCTCCGGTCCCCATGTCTCAGTCCACCTGCTCCCTTCACTCCATCCACTCGGAGTGGCAGGAAAGACCCCTGTGTGAGCACATGAGAACTCTGAGCACTCACAGTGTCCCCAACATACCAGGCGCCACCTGCAGTGCCTTCACGTCCCCTTTTGGGTGTCCTTACTCACAGAGACATGCTGCCTACCCTTACCGAGCGTGCTCTGTGAACCCTCCTTCTGCCATCGAAATGCAGTTGCGAAGAGTATTGCATGATATTAGAAACTCACTGCAGAACCTTTCACAGGTATGAGAAAAAGTATGTCTTTCTGAACTTTTTTCTTTTATTGGTCTGAACACCTCTTAGTTCACTGAGAAGCTAGGACCCATCAGGTATGAACCACCTCAGCTTCGTTGTCCTACCTGCAGAAACTTATCTATACCTGCCCTCCTCTCAGCCTCTTCCCTCCCAGCTCGAGGGAGTAGCTGTAACTTAATTCTGAACAAGGCGCTCTCCCTCCCTCCTAGAGAAGGGACATCGCTCATTAGGTCTCCTCCCTCCTTTAGCCTGCCCTCCACTGTCTTCGTCTTAGTCAAGGTGTCTCTATTATTAAAACTCTCCCCTCTCAAGTACTGTGTCTCCTTTTCTCTGCCATCTGACAGTGTTCACCACCTCTTCTTTCTGAGTTTTCTTCCCCATGGCTTCTGTGTCGCCGTGTGTTCTCCTGGGGCCACTCGTAGCTCTCTGACTAAGCTTTCCCCTCCATCTACTGACTCCTGATGCTGGTCTCCTGGCACAGAATTAGTCTACTTCCACGGGGTGAAAAGACTGGAACCACCCCAGAAGAGAAAAAAAATCAGGTAAAGTGTGAACTTGAATAAAAATGGTCTGTGTGTCTTGTCACTTTTAAAGTCATTGCTCTCAGATGTTAGTGAGCAGGAAATATAATTTCCCAAAAAAAGCTATGAAAAGAAGTAAATTGTGTCTAGGTTTGCCTTTCATATTTCCTTCCTAAATCTCTTTCTAAACTGTTTATATTTAGATGATTGAGGAAATGAAAGAAAATGACAGTGTAACGTAATGATCAGGGTGTTCAGCTAGGAGTTAGGAGGCCTAGAGTGTATATTATAGATCTTTTATCATGATGACAAAGTAAACGAGAAGCCACTTGGACAGTAAAAGTGAAAGTTGGAACTTTTCAAGTTATGTAGTAAAATAACACCTTTTTTAAATATAGAGTTTATCCTCATGACAGCTGTCTTCTAATGATTTTCTGTCTGACCAGAAAGTGGGTGTTTCTCCTTCCTCCTTACAAAATATAGTTCTGTCTGGGAAGGAGACATTTAACCTTTCAGCTGTCATTTATGTAGCTGGGGATTCCCAGGTCCTATCCTCCTGCACCCTCATGGTGCACTTGTCTAAGCCAGCTTGTTCTGCTCTAGATGTGGTCTTCCCTCTGACGTCCCATCAGTAGCTCAGCTAATTCATTTCCCTGCCCTCGCCTCTCCCTGCCTCAGTAGACAGATGCTCTTCATGACCTGGCCTCTGCCTGTTTCCCCAGTCCCTTTCTCTCTGCGTGCTCCTGCCGTGTTGGGCTGCACGCAAGCTTCTGCATAGCTGTGCGATCCTAGGTATCTGTTTTCACCCATGCCACTTTTTTTTCCTACCCGGACTGCCCCATCATGGCTTTCTTTGCCTGACCAAGTCCTGTTTACTGTTAAGGCTCAGCTGAGGTGTCACCACTGTCGGGAAAAATTACTCATCTAATCAAAAATTTTATTTGTTTCCATCATAGCATTCCCCACACCGCTCCCAACCACTATAATAATTTTTTTTTAACTTCTTTTCCCTTCTTTCTCTCACTGTGAGAACACTTGAAGGGAGGGAATGCCTTTTGTCCTTCATCTTTTTCACTGCCTAAAATCGTGACATATAGTAGTCACTCAGATGTCTAAGAATGAGTGTGATGCTTGCTTTCTCCTCTCTCAGCCAAGTCAGTAGTTTCTGTAATCTCAGAATGACATTTGCTATCGCTTCTACATTTCTGAATTTTGCCTTTATTTTTCTGCTTCCTCAAGGCAAGTGGGAAATCCTGCAAGACATAGATTTGAACTATATGCGTTCCTTTGCCTCTTTCCCATTCCAAATACACTGACTTATACCTGAAACAGATAGGAATAATAGCTGGCACTGGGGACTGATTTGTTTGGTTCCTTACAACATGAAGTGGTTTTTTGTTTTTGTTTTTTGCCTCAGAGAAAAATATGTAGGCCTCAAATTCCGCCTTTTTAGCACCTTAGATAATTTGGGAGTAGTCTCTTTAACATTGATTTCTTACCATATTTTCACTCTTTTGAAGTACCCTATGACGAGAGGACCTGATCTTGCTGCTGCTCCATACAGTACTCAGAAATCATCTGTTCTACCTCTTTATGAAGTAAGTTCTCACTTAAAGCTTTATGCTACAAAAGAATTCGTGTGATTTAGACGTTGATGGTGTCATATTGTATTTTAGAATACTTTTCAGGAGCTCCAGGTAATGAGGCGGAGCCTGAATTTGTTTAGAACGCAAATGATGGATTTAGAATTGGCAATGCTGCGCCAGCAAACCATGGTTTATCATCATATGACTGAGGAGGAAAGGTAAAAGTTCGTTTGTCTTAATGTGGCTCAAAATATTTTTCATTCTATAAAGCATTGTGAGCTTTTAATTTTTGAAGCTGGGTTTTTATTTCTACTGCTGTGTGCTCTTTATCTGCTTTGTGAACCAGTGCAAATAAAATTAGGCGCAGGGTTTTACTAAGTAAACTTCTCTCTCTTCGGTGTAGTGAGGAAGATAGATAGTGGTTGCAGGCTGTTTTTAATTGTTTGGGATATTTGTGATCGATGCTAGAGGAAGAAAAACCAATTCTCCCAGTGGTTACGCCTACTGCAGGTGCCGTTGCGCTGATACGGAACTTGGAGTTTCAGTACCTCCCGATAGCCCGTGAGAGAGTTGTGAACAGGAGTCCTCAAACTGCTTTTCTCAAACTTTGTGCCTCCCACTGTACTGACAGGTATGAAGTTGATCAGCTCCAGAGCTTGAGAAATTCAGTCCGAATGGAACTGCAGGACCTGGAGCTGCAGCTGGAGGAGCGCCTGCTGGGGCTGGAGGAGCAGCTCCGCGCCGTGCGCATGCCGTCGCCCTTCGGCTCCCCGGCGCTCCTGGTACGCGACCTCCGCTTGTCCTGGCCGCAGCTCTCACGCGGGACTTGTTTGTCGCGACCCCAGGCAGATGCCTTAATTTCAAAACTTATTTAAATGGCATTAGAGGCATGTAGAATGTTTAAGGAGCCTTTCCCACAAATCAGTTGAATGTGCAAGTTGTGATTATTTTCTTAAATGTTTAGTATATTTAGAAATACATTGAAAATCATAATTTTTAATAATAGAGAATAAGGAGCAATACAAAAGTTTAGGGCTTTAAAGGGACAGTGATAGTGGGTTAACATATGACTAATTTAGGCGCTAATCACTGCATGTAACTGTGAAGAACACAGATAAATATTTCACTTAGTCATTTTATTTTTCCCCTTTCCTGCTTTTGGGGGAAAAAAACAAACTGTTCCATTGAAACTTTTACTTTATTTTGGATTCTTTTTCATTCTTTATGTTTTTTAAGGAATCAAATGAAATCTTTGTAAAAGCAAAAAAGCATCTATACGACCGAGACTAGAAACAAACACTTTATTTTGTATCACTTTTCATACTTCTAATGTCCCCTTTCTATGCAGTTTGAACTTCGAGTTGTATTCTTATTTTTGCCAAAATCTTTCAGTTGTAGAATATATTGTTTTGAAATGTTAAAATAGCAAACTTTCATCTGTTAATTGAACATATTTGATTTTCTTAAAAATAAATGGATGAACACACAAACATGCACACATATGAAGGAGAACCAGTAGAATAAGAACGCATGTGTTTGTGTATGTGCACACATATATGTATAGCATAGAATAAGAATATCCTGTATCATCAATGAATATATTTTTCCATAAAAGGTTTTGATCCATTATTCTGAGAAGTGTGTATTGGTGACAGCAGTCAGTCAACTTGAGTCACAATAATACACTTTATAGGAACCTGTGACAGTTGAGGGTAACCTTTGTGACATAAAGGACTGTCAGAGCAATAATGAGTTCATTTTATTATGAATCACTTGCAATTTGAAAAAACAGACACACACACACACACACACACACATATATTGTTCTTGCTTTTCCAGGGAATGTGTGGCAGTAGGAGCGCTGATAACTTGTCATGCCCTTCTCCATTGAATGTAATGGAACCAGTAAGCCTCTTTCCTTTTAAATCACTGGGGAAGGGAATGATATAATATTTCATAAACAGAGAGTCTTCCTAATGTAGATGGAATTTTTTTAAAATTTGGAATTTGATGTTAGTTAAATTGATATTGGAAGTGAGTCTGGCACTTCTGAAAGTACATTGCCATCTTTGACCACTAGAAAGCCGATTAATTACAATAGTGATTTATCTTTATAGCCCAAAGGAAATAATGCATCATAAGAAGTAATTTATACTCCAGGAGAAATGTTCTTTCAGAGTCTGATTTCGGGTCCTTTAGGTAATTGGATCTAGAAGATAACTACTTTTTGAACAAAAGTCTGATTTTTATATTTTAAACAGATTGATTCATTTTGGGGGTATTACAAGTAGCTGTTTTGTTTTTACTGGTTACTCTTCTTAATAAGTAATTTGGACACCTGTATGGGATCAAGTAAAATTTCATCCAACTGTAGTTTAGTTACACATTTTATGGCTTGATCTCACTATGAATTTAAATTTTTCTTGCTGTTTCTACAAGTGAAATTGAGTAGTAACTGAATACATTAGAATCATTTCTTTATTAGTTAAGTGATTTTTGGCAGTGATCACAGCTAGGATTTGAATCTTCTTTTAACTGCCAATCTTAATTTCAAGAGAGAAGAATTACAGTTTTTCTGATTTCCAGGTCACTGAACTGATGCGGGAACAGTCATATCTGAAGTCTGAATTGGGCCTTGGAGAAATGGGATTTGAAATTCCTCCTGGAGAAAGCTCAGAATCTGTTTTCTCCCAAGCAACATCAGAATCATCTTCTGTATGTTCTGGTCCCTCTCATGCAAACAGAAGAACTGGAGTACCTTCTAGTGACTCAGTGGGCAAACCCAAGACCCATCTGGTACCAAGCAAGAAAGTATTCCGAGCATCAGTGGCCCTAACACCAACTGCTCCTTCTAGAACAGGCTCTGTGCAGACACCTCCAGATGTGGAAAGAGCCGAGGAAGGTGGAGCAGCTGAAGAAGCCTCAGAGGCTATAGGACCTAAGTCTGAAGTGGAGGAAGAGCGTGGAAAAATTTCATTATTGCCAGCTGCTGAGGAAACGCATAAAAACGTGGAGCAAGATGAGTTGCAGCAAGTCATAAGGGAGGTGAGTAAAATCAATGCTTAATTGATTTATTTAGTGATACGTGTTGGAGAAGATTTTATTTGAACATTAATTATTTATAAGATACTCCTTTGATTCACTGTATTCAGTAATTTTGCCATTGATCCAACTCATATCTATTAAGATGTGTTTGTAATGCCACTTCTGCAGATTTCACTCCAGTGTGAAATAATTGCAATTCTCTATATCCACTGTGGTGAAGAAGGTATGTGTAGGGTTTGCAATATAGCTGACCATGTGACAAACTCTCGAGACCTTTGTGTCCATGTTTGTAAAATGAGGGGTTTCAATTTAGATCTCTTCCAGGATTAAAAGCTATCATTCTGTAATGTCAACTGATATGAAAAGAATGGTGTTGTGATATAAAGAATTTGATCTGTTTAGTTTAGTGGGTGTGGAAAAATGTGGAAATTGTTTAAGTTGTTGAAATATTTCACTCTGTATTTCTATACAGAGTGAAAAGAAGGTCTGTCCTATATAGCACTATGCAAACCTGAAGCATTTAACTGTAGTTCCAGGTTACCAAAAGGACTAAAAAAATTAGGAAGATTAGTAATCAAAGGTCAAAAGTTAATTGAAAAAATTAGTAAAATAGCTGTTTTTGGCACTAGGATCGGGTAATAAGGAATACTATATATATCATTTAAAAACGGAGACTACTGTAGATACATCTTTATGATGACTTTTTTTCCCTACAAAACTTATACATGTTGAATATATTTTTTTCCATTCTGTTCCCTTAAGAGTAACTCTTAAGGAATAAACATAATTATTCATAATTCTTTCTAACTGAGATACTTAAAATCCATGATGAAAAAGGATTTTCAATCTTTGCAATGGTTAAAAGGAGGAATATCCTACACATTAAAAAAAATCTCTTTACAAGTGTCTTAATGAGTATCTTCTCTGTAAAGGATAAAAGAAAAACAGGTGTAAGGCATGAAATCCTTAACTTTAAAGTCTAATTGAAAGGAAGTCTAGTAACTCAGGAAACAATTGAAAAATCAGAGAGAAAAGCATTTAGTGTGATATATTTGAGAATTAAGAATTTAGAAATGGAAAAAGTCAAAATGAGCCAGAGAAATTAGGGTCAGTGGTCCATGCCCTCTTTTTAATCTATATATTTCCAATAAATTCAGTTATATGAACTAACATATGTTTAGAATTAGTCAGTAGCAGTAAAATAATTTTCTAGTGGTTATAGGTTAAGAATGGTAGCAACAGACAAAAATGTTCCTTCAAATGGGCCTTTGATCTTCTGCGTCCGAAGATTAGTTCATGTATATTAGGAGCCATCATTTATAGCTGTATGACAGTAGCTAGAGAAGTACATTAAAAATAAATACAGTCTGTTTTGCTGTAGTATGATATATGCATTTCTAAAAATCGTTGTTAGGCAGATTTGTGCAATAAAAACTGCAGAGTTTTATGGGGAAAATAGGATTAGAAGCATAACACTCAAACTTTGTCAGGGATATATTTAAAAATAGGTAGAAACCTATTAAAAACAGTAACACTATTATGTTAAATGGTTAAGAAATACATAAATACTGCCGTAATGTGACACTTTACCTTGAAAAAGATCTGAAATTTGCCTGTGGAATTGGACTTTGGCAGGGTTGCAGCTTGTGAGTTATTGTGAAGTAGTAGAGGAGGGTGACAGGAAATCCAGCAGAATGTCTTAATCCCAGATGTGGAGAGGTGTGGTTCGTAACACACGGGGAACTGAGACAGCTGGTAGGTGTGTAATGTTTGTACAGTTCGGGAGGTGTGTTGTTCGCTTTAGCTGACAGACAAATTCTCATTTACAGAACAAGCACTATAGCAGAAGAGGTTGCACGTATTTGTAATTTCTTTTCATGATGTGAATTACCAACTCTCAAGTTTAAAAGGTCTTAATTCTATACATTTATTTGTCCTACAAATGTAATTATTTTTGTCGGTTGCTTTGGGCTGACTAATGTTTAGCAGGCTCTGTACAATCACCTTGCTTAGTTAGGTATGACTGATTGTAACCCATTCCTATTAATGTATTTCACATCAGACATTAATTTTTGAGTAAGTAATTTTTCTCTGTGATATATTTGTTAACTGAAAAAAATAAGTTAAAAAAATTTTCCCCTTAGAAATGTGATATTTTTGTTCCCTTTAGTTTACTTTAGTTTGAAAATTATCTTTGGAAACTTGACTTTATGTACTCATTTGGCACAAATACTCCCTTAATGTGCACTTGAGTCCTTATTTTTAAAGCTGTCAATGGATGGCCCTGATATGTGCCATAAATAATTTCCTGGGAGTAAAGCATCCCTAAACCAGAATGTTGTGGGGTTTTTTGGGGTTTTTTTTTTTTGTTTGTTTTTTGGCTGATAGAACATAGCATACATATAGAAAATATGGTTGTTCCCATTATACTGTGTTGGTGCTAGAGAATTACATAATCATTTGTAAGACCCTGTTATTAAATATGGAAGATTTTATAATTTGAAGGCATTTATAAACTGACATGCAAGTTGAATGTTTGAAGAATTTTTCAGAATTTGTTACTAAATGTAAATTTGAAACTCTAATTCAGAATTTGGCATAGTTTGAAGGAATTTTGGCTTAACATTGATCCTTGTAACTGTTTATAAAGAAGGACTTACCAAGTAAAATATATGGTAGATCAAAAAAGGTATAAAAGGAATATTGATGTTCTTAAGAAAACAAACTATTTTGAAGCACTTTAAAAGCATATGTTGGGGGTTGAGCGTATAGCTCAGTGGTAGAGTGCATCCTTAACATACATAAGGTCCCGGGTCCAATGCCTAGTACCTCCACTAAAAAAATAAATTTTAAGAAAAGCATATTTTAATAGATAAATTAGTCTAATGCCATTTAGAATTTAAAAAAAAATTTGTGTTAATATCATCTTAGCTCAGTTACAGTGGCATTCTGTTCAACTTTGCTTACAAAATATTTAAAATTCAAATTAGTCTTGATTCTATTCATTTAAAATTCTTAAATATACATGGTACTGAATTCCAATTTTTTTAAAGCTGATTGTATCAGCTACCAAGAAAATTAAATTAGATTCTGTCTTTCCAGTAAATTCTGGTCCCTAACCCCATTAACAAAGCCACTATTCAGGAAGGCAAGATTTAAGCTTGGGTTGAACAGTTTTGCAAGTGAGGATTAAACGTGTTTGGCAGACACTTTCAGGGAAATTTTCTTATTGCCCTCATGGGTGCATGAAAACATTGATGTCTGTCAGGCCTTTGTTTCTATTATTTCACCATATGTGAAGTTTTTAAAAAGAATTCTTTCATTATTTATAATGTGTTAATGCTGTAGAATTCTTTTGAAGGAGAACACTGAAAGAAAGTTCTTTCAGACGAATATTTAATACACTCATTCAACAACTAAGCTTTAGTCAGATTAAAGATACCCCTTTCCTGTGCAGATTGTGTGCGTTGTAGTGGGGAAGTGTACGCTTTCTTGGAATTTGCCCAGGTGGTCTGTGATGTATGTAATCAGTGGCGTGAGACTGTTTATAGTTACTTTTTTAAAAAAGGTAAGTAAAAAGATTACTTAATAGAATGAGTGAGCATGTTTCCACAGAAGCAGACAGAACAGAATTAAATGTCAAAGCATAAATATAGATTGCTGTGTGTAGAGAGTTCTCTGTTTATTGAAGTTCCTGGGCTTGATTCATGCCTTTTAGTATCTTTATTATATTTCATCTGGCAAGCTTTAACCTGTGTTTTGGTAAATACACAGCTTGCCCTGTGTTCTTAGTACAGTTGTGTTTGTGATCACTTGATACAATGGCTGCCACAAAAGAGGCATTCAGCAGATGCATATTAAATGGATTTGTTGCCCCACACTTCAGACTTGCTCTCAGCCTGTTTACTTGTCAGTGGGCATTCTTTTCTTAATCTCCAGTAGTCTGTCTTCAGCCTGTACCACTTTTGGAAATGGTGCTTATAAAGGCAACTTCACCATCTGTCCCAGTAGTTTTCGCACTACTGATCCTTCCCACCTCTCTGTAGCATGGGAAACTGGAACTAATTTATTTGTCCATATATTTATTTCTTCAGTAATCTAAAGCATTTTGTCATCTTCAGTGCTAGTCTGTAGTCCTTTGTTTTCCTACTTTCTGTTCCTTTTTGCATCGATGCTCTCTCTCACCTTGTTTCTCTCTCTCATTGATACCTTCACTCAGATGTTCATTAAGCACTTACTGTATGCCAGGATACATTGATAAATGAGCCTCAGTCTGATACTATCCCTGAAGTAGCTCACAGTGAACACTTTCCACTGGACCTCACCCTTCCTATTTCCAGTTTCCTTTTACTTCCTACCTGGTAGGAACTATCCTGTCAGCCAGGCTTCTTTTTGCACCCTTCATCTGAGATGCTCTCGCTGCAGTTTTCATCCTCACTGTTGTCCGAAATTGTCCTTACTTTTTTTGTGGCCTACTTACTATGTTAAAGTTCGCTATTCCCTATGAATTATTTATTTATTTTTTTCCTCTTCTAGCCCATACTGGTCTCTTATTTTTTTTTTAATTTATTCTGTTCTTATGTCATTAATGAATTAATAAATTTTTTCCTCTTAATACTTTATGAAACAATATTCATTTTGTACCCATCTAATTAATAACATTCTTGGTAGAGACTCTCATGCGTTCTCCAGTAAGGTCTATACCCCCCAAAAATGTTGGCAAACATTTTGGTTTGTAGAGAATACTTTATGGCTAGTTTTTGTTTTGTTTTGGTGGGGAGAGGCAGTTAGGTTTACTTATTTATTTATTTTTAGAGGAAGTATTGGGGATTGAACCCAGGGCCTCATGCATGCTAAGCATGCACTCTACTACTTGAGCTATGCTCTCCCCTGCTAGTTTGTGTTTTGAATGAAGAATGGTTTTTCTTTTTTTGAATGATGAAGATGAGATGTCCATTGGACAACAGAACTGAAAGACTCTACTGCTCATTGTCTTTGTAAATTTAGATTTACTGCGGTTCAGATTCAGTACACTGCATTTGTGCTTGTGGCAAAGAGATTCTGGTTGTCGTAATATTTGTATTTTGTATCTAGTACATAGTTGTTTAAAAAATGAATCTGAAGTACTATGAACTTCAAAAACTTCATGATGTTTAAAGTTTAAAAATATTGGTAGAAGGTAAAATGAGAAGCTTCTATTTATTTAAATATCTTTCAATACAGATGGTTGGTAGCTAAGAAGCATTTGCTTCTCTGCTTATGTATAAATATATATGCATTGTGTACCAATTTTGCGTGACAGATGAATACACAGCCATTTTTGGAAAGACTTCAATTGAGATGTGTTCAGGATGTACTTAGGAACATTTTAGGAAATAGATCAGGCTAACAGGAAACTGGAAATGTAAAATTTTAAAAGCTGGTTGAGAGTGTCTCAAGTGCTAATTTGGGAAGGCATTATCAGTTTATTTCAGGAAATACACATTTAAAGCTTTCACAAAGGGCTGTTTGGAGGTAATGCTGTATTATTAGTGAGGAAAAGGCATGGATAGGCTTGTGTACTGTTTGGTCATCTAGAGAAGAAAATCTTGATGGAATTGTCATTGCCTCTAGGTTTGTTTTCCAACAATAAAATGATGTGTAAATCCTAACCTGAAGCACAATTTTTAGTCAGGTAACAAATGTACCATGCAGCTAAATAAAAATGTATTTCTTCAGAGTTTATTGTTGTTTAGAGAATGTTTTTCATGTTTTGAAGTACATCGTACTAAATGATCATTTCTTCTTTCTACTTAAATGTGCATGTTAGGTTAGAACAATACGTAATTTCTTCAGATACTTCAGTTTCAGTTATGGGTTTTCTTAACAATGGGAACACTTGAGTATCCTGTTGATTACCATACAAAGATAGACATTAATAAAGAAATATAAAATAGAACCTAACATTTAATGAGTTCTTTCAGGCTATTTTGTGTCATGAAGCAAATTAAGTTTTTTTAATCCAATGTTTTTTTTAATGTTCTCAACTTAAGAATTGTTATATTTTGTAATGAAGCTGAGTTATGCTAGACGAGACCACAGAGTCTGATCTGGGTTTGAGGATGAATGGACATGATTCCCTACTCCCTCCCTGTATTTCATGAAAGGTTACATGAAAGTTATGGTTTTTCTCTGTAGTTTAGCTGACTGCAGAAATTAAATGCTATTCATTTTTCTCTGAAAACAGAAAAAATAGATTACAGTCATATTGCTAAATTCTTATCTTCTTCTTTTTGCTATTCTAGATTAAAGAGTCTATTGTTGGGGAAATAAGACGGGAAATTGTAAGTGGACTTTTGGCAGCAGTATCTTCAAGTAAAGCATCTAATTCTAAGCAAGATATTCCTTAAGTGAAATTTATAGGTAAATTTTTCTGAATTTCTTTGTTTAGCTAAATTAAATTAGTACTTAGTTTTTTAATGCTTTTTTGTTTTAGCACACAAGTCTGTTTCTCTAGCTAAATTTTGATTTTTAGAATGTATATAATGTTACCCTGCGGTGTAAAAACCTCGTAAACCTCGTTTTGTAAGCAAATCAAATTTCATAATCTCAATCCTCCAAGGCATTATTGATGTTTTATCATTTTATTAAAATTTTATTATAGTAAATAAATTCTGGAATTAAGGATATCAAGACCTTCAGACCTGAGTGTTGTTTTGATAGCATTGGTTATAATGTTATTTCAGATGTACAATTTATAGATCCAGATTTCAATTAATCATAAAATTTTAGTATTTTTCTGTCTTTTAAAGAGACATAGCCTAAGTTCCATATCTAATCAACTCATAATTTGTAAAGGAAGATCTTTTATATATGTAGAATATTCTCATCCTTCTTTTAAAGACCTTTTCATAATAATTGAAAAATGGTTAATGTTCACTTTTCTCTTTTAAGGTTGACCTGGGTCCTATTAGCTGTGTGATACTGGAGTTCTCAGATACACACTGGTGGAGGTGTCATTTGTGCTTCAGAGGATACTTACTGCTGAGCTGGGCTACTGTATACAGTGTACAATGTTTATTTCTTCTGTGCATATCTTTTTAAAAAACATAGAAACTTAGGCACTTTGCTGACTTTATTTCTTTTCTAAACTATCAAAACTATAGCCATTTGAAAAGCCTAATATTTATTTGTATGTCAATATTTTCTAGTTGATTCCCTATATAGAATTAATTTTAAAACTTGAAAACTTCCAAACTTAACCAACTTATAAATAACATATTTCTTCAGACTGGCTTCTTAAAACACTGACCTCTGTGAGGTATTTACTGTGCAATAACTGATTCATTTTTTGAGAGCTTGAAACAACCAATGATTTTCCCTCCACTGCTATTAATTAGTGTCACTTCCAAGAAGAAAATTTGTTCTGTTGTAAAAATTGCTCTTAATTCTTGAGGAGGTTACTAATAGCAGTAGGATAGAATTATGTTACCTACAACTACTTAATGTTCTTACACTGTAAGCATTGTTACTTTACCCAAGACAAATGTAATATTATAGCTTATGTAGTTTTGTGGTTTTTTGGAAACATGCCTTATGTTAAACACTATGTACTTTTTGCATTGTCCAGACTTCTTTATTATAAGGAGATGTTTCTTCTTTTTTTCAGACTAAATAGTAGAGTATTGCCAAAATAATGGGGCCTGTGACTTGAATGGATAGAAATGAATAAGCTGGCTTTGTTTTTTCCAAAATGGAAGTAATTTAGATTTTCTTTTCTCATAATAAACAGTTTTAATTCAGTTTTAACCAGTGAGAACTGTTTTATGGGGGGAAAAAAAGGGAGGTGGTTTCCTGTTTGGTTTTATATATGTTAAATAAATGTGTAAAGTAACAGCCAAATGTTATTGGAATTATTCCTTAGCATTTATAATTTTCAACTCCTAGTATATTTCTTTGTGTGAAATTTTAATCAAAAGTGGTTGAAATGTTAACAGTATACTTTGAAAGAATATCTAAAAGGTTTTTTAAATGTTTGAATTATCATACAAAGGCTGATTTCTAAAAAAAAAAAAATTAATAAAGTATTTATTTTGCCTAACATGTTTTTAGTGGTTTCTTTTCTTGAACCATAACGTGAAGAATTTGGATTGGATTTCATGAGTAACAAATAAGGTCCAGAAGGGTTGGAGCATATAACCTAATGGACTGAAATTTTCTTTTCCTGAAGAGGCTTTACCATGCTTTCAAAAATGCAGTTAAGACTAGACCACCCTGGAGAAAGAGCTCATACTGATGCCTCTTGGTCACATCTAGTTCTGTGGTCCTAATGATTACCATATGAGGCTAAATAAGACATTTCTTTAAAATGTACTTTTAAACTACAAAGAACAGACATTAAAATATTATATTATTCTTTGGTCCAGATTAGTCAGCATTTTAACAACTTGATTCTAATTATAGTAAAATGATACATATAAGCCAAACACCCAATATTAGTAATACAGACATCAATGATTTTAACTAAACAGCTTTGTAGCCATTTATAGTTCATTTCTGACAATACAAGATACCCAGAGTTTGATCATCAAAATTTGAGGTAAAAAATTTCAATAGAGTAGAGTAGAAGGAGAGAGAATTTCACAGACAAGCAAAAACTAAAAGAATTCAGGAATACTAAACCTATCCTAAAAGGAATATTGAAAGTTCTACTCTAAATAGAAAAGAAGCAGGAAGCTATAGAAACAAGAAAACCATAATTGGAATTGTGATAACTACAATGAGTTCCAAGAGAATAAACATGAAGATTTAAAAAAAAAAAAATCAAAATCATAAAAAGTGAGAAGGGAGCAAGAAAATACAGATTTCTCTCTTATTTTTTTCTTTTGAATTAGCTTGTTTTTGGGGGGTTTTTTCTTTCTTTTTCTTTTTTTTTTTTTTTTTGGTTTTTGTAACATCTATCAATAATTACTATAAACATCAGTGGACTAAATGCTCCAATCAAAAGACACAGAGTGTCAGATTGGATAATAAAACAAAAGCCTACAATATGCTGCCTACAAGAGACCCACTTTAGAGTGAAGGACACAGATAGATTGAAAGTGAGAGGATGAGAAAAGATATTTCATGCAAATGGAAGTGACAAGAAAGTGGGAGTAGCAATACTCACATCAGATAAAATAGATTTTAAAACAAAGGCCATAAAGAAGGACACTATATAAGATCAAAGGAGCAATACAAGATGAGTATATTACACTTGTTAACATATGCATCCAATAGAGGAGCACCTAAGTATATAAAACAAATACTAACAGACATAAAAGGAGAAACTAATGGGAATACAATAATAGTAGGAGACTTTTAACACCCCACAAATATCATTGGACAGGTCTTCCAGACAGAAAATAAGGCAACAGAGATACTAAATGACACAATATAACAGTTGGACTTGGTCGATATTTTTAGGACTTTACATCCCCCCAAAACAGAATATACATTCTTTTCAAGTGCTCACAGAACATTCTCTAGGATAGACCACATACTTGGGCACAAAAGAAGCGTCAATAAATTTAAGAAGATAGAAATTATTTCAAGCATCTTTGACCACCATGGCAACTGCAGAAAAACAAATGAGAAAAAAAACTACGGCATGGAGACTTAACAACATGCTACCAAAAAACCAATGGGTCTATGATGAAATCAAAGAATTTAAAAATACCTTCAGACAAACAACAATGAAAACACAATCACACAAAATCTATGGGATGCAGCAAAAGCAGTCCTAAGAGGGACGTTCATAGTGATACAGGCCTTCCTCAAAAAAACAAGAACAATCTGAAATAAACAACTTAACCTGCCAACTAAAAGAATTAGAAAAAGAACAAACAAAATCTAAAGTCAGTAAAAGGAAAGCAACAATAAAGATCAGGGAGGAAATAAATAACAGAGATTAGAAAACAATAGAAAAATCAATCAAAGCAAGAGCCATTGTTTTGAAAGAGTAAACATAATTGAGAAACCTCTAGCCAGGCTCACCAAGAAGAAAAGAGAAGACACAACTAAACAAAATAAGAAAATAAAATGGAGAAGTTACAACTGACACCACAGAAATACAAAAATATCATAAGAGAATACTATGAACAACTATATGTCAATAAATTGGACAACTTAGAAGAAATGGACAAATTTCTAGACACATACAGTCAACCAACTCTAAATCAAGAAGAAACAGATCATCTGAACAATCACTAGATATGAAATAGAATAAACAATGAAAAACCTTTCTGCAAACAAAAATGCAGGACCATATGGCTTCACTGGGGAATTCTATCAAACATACAAAGAAGAGCACATACCAATCCTTCTCAAACTCTTCCAAAAAATTGAAGAGGAGGGAATACTCCCAAACTCATTCTATGAAGCTACAATCACTCTGATACCAAAGCCAGAGAAAGATACTACCAAAAAAGAAAACTAAAGGCCAATATCATTGATGAACATAGATACAAAAATACTCAACAAAATATTAGCAAACAGAATCCAATAACACATAAAAAAGATTATATACCATGCTCAAGTTGGGTTCATCCTAGGGACACAAGAATGGCTCAACATGTGTAAATCAATCAACATGATCACCACATCAACAAGAGAAAGGGCAAAAATCATGATCATCTCAATAGATGCAGAAAAAGCATCTGATGAAATTCAACACCCATTTATGATAAAAACTAACCAAAATGAGTATAGAGGGAACATATCTCAACATAATAACAGCTATTTATGACAAACCTACAGTCAGCATAATACTCAACAGTGAAAAGTTGAAAGCCTTCCTGCTAAATCTGAACAAGACAGGATGCCCACTCTCACCACTTCTATTCAATATAGTATTGGAAGTCCTACCCACCGCAATCAGGCAAGAAAAAGAAATCAAAGAGAAGAGGTAAAACTGTCACTATATGCAGATGACATGATACTATATGTAAAAAACCTTAAAGGCTCCACACAAAAACTACTAGAGCTGATAAAAGAATCCGGCAAGGTAGCAGGATACAACATTAACACAGAGAAATCAGTGGCATTTCTTTACACTAACAATGAAATATCAGAAAAAGAAAGTAAAGAAATAATCCCTTTTAAAATTGCATACAAAAAATAAAACACTTAGGAATATATCTGACCAAGGAAGTGAAAGACTTATACACAGAGAATTACAAAATACTAAGGAAATTAAAGATGACTTAAAGAAATGGAAAGATATCCCATGTTCTTAGATTGGAAGAATTAATGTTGTTAAAATGGTCATACTACCAAAGCAGTCTATAGATTTACTGCAATCTCTATCAAATTACCCAAGACATTTTTCATAGAGCTAGAACAAATAATCCTAAATTTTATATGGAATCCCAAAAGACCTAAAATTGCCAAAGCAATACTGAAGAAAAAGAATGAAGCTGGAGGAATAACCCTCCCACACTTCAGACAACTCTATAGAGCTACAGTAATCAAGACAGCATGGTATTGGCATTAAAAACAGTCATATGGATCAATGGAACAGAATATAAAGCCCAGAAATAAACCCATGGACTTTTGGTCAATTAATCTTTGACAAAGGAGGCAAGAACATACAATGGAGTTTAAGACAGTCTCTTCAGCAAATGGTGGAAAAACTGGACAGCTGCATGTAAATCAATGAAGTTAGAATACTCCCTCACACCACAGACAAAAGTAAACTCAAAATGGCTTAACAACTTAAACATAAGACAAGACACTGTGAACCTCTTGGAAGAAAGCATAGGCAAAACATTATCTGACATAAATCTTAGCAATGTTCTACTAGGGCAGTCTACCCAAGCAATAGAAATAAAAGCGAAAATAAACAAATAGGACCTAATTACACTTACAAGCTTTTGCATAGCAAAGGAAACCATAAGCAAAACAAAAAGACAAGCTATGGAATGGGAGAAAGTATTTGCAAAAGATGAGTGAAAAGGGCTTAATTTCCAGAAAATATAAACAGCTCATAAAACTTAATAATAATAATAAACCTAATTCAAGAATGGGCAGAAGACCTAAACAAGCAATTCTCCAAGGAAGAAATACAAATGGTCACTAGGCACATGAAAAAATGCTCAGTATCACTAATTATCAGAGAAATGCAAATCAAAACTACAATGAGGTATCACCTCACACCAGCTAGAATGGCCATCATTCAAAAGTCCAAATGATAAATGCTGGAGAGAATGTGGAGAAAGGGAACCCTCCTACACTGTTGGCAGGAATGTACTTTGGTGTAGCCGTTATGGAAAACAATATGGAGATTCCTCAAAAGACTAAAAATAGACTTACTATATGACCCAGAAATTCCACTCCTGGGCATACATCCAGAGGGAACCCTAACTCAAAAAATATATGCACCCCAATGTTCATAGAAAAGAGCAGAAAGGAAATGCTGGGACTGAGGACTCACTATGAAAGAAATACATACTGTTCTACAAGTCCCCATGGTCAGGGTTTTTCAGTCATAGAAGCATTTCCTCACCAAACAATTTAAGTCAGGCTATTAATGATTTCCCCAACTGCCTCCTGTGTTCCTTTAATTCTTATTATTAATTGGAAAGTATCAAGTACTTTGAAGAACTCTGCTTTGCTGCCAACTTTGCTATAATCCATAAACCAAGACATATTGCAAATGAATGGTTATCAGTTTCACCAATGGTCCATGTTGAGTTCCAGGTCGGTTATTTTTAATGAAGTCAAGCATTCTGTCCCTTGGGTTTCTAAAAATAAAAACGACCATTTATCTTGAGATAGACACAATCCAAAATTTTTGAAATGTTAAGCTTGCTTTAGAAAACTGTCCCAAAAATCATGAGAGATAATGACAACTGTGTATGACAAACAATAAAACCCCCAAATTCTGTCAGGTATAATCCCAAAGCATTTTTTTAGAGTAGATATTAACTTCCTAGTAGTCTTTACTTGGTTCATTCTGCCTGTAATGCCCTTAATTAAAAAAGGAAATGAGTGAAATAGCTGATCTTTTGTGAAATGTTCTACTTCTTTAGACCCTGGATACACATTTGACAGAAATTATTTGTAGAAAAGCACAGTAGCAGTGAAGGAAACTTCATCCATTATCAAAAATTATGTGAGTTACAGAACACAGTTGCTCTTTTCTTCTCTTCTTACCTCTTTCCCTTTATGACCTAAAAATTCTTTCCATACTGAGGTATCTCTTGAACCCCACTTTTCTGCAAACAAAGAGAACATAGTTTTCTTCCTCAAGTCTGTGCATTATTGTATCTGATCCTGGATTAAAATATCATAACTGGATTAAAATATAACATTTTGTCAACAAATGCCCCTGTCAGTGTCATTCTAGTCCGAACACTGAGTCTGAGATTCAGATTATGTAAAACAAATTAGTTCTTCAGGTCATCTGAACTACGGTTTGAATTTGTACTGAGTTTGCCAAACACTGAAGAGATCTATGTTTATTTCTTTTTACAATAAAATAGTGTGTGTGTGTATATGTATGTATGTGTGTATGTGTGTATATATCTATATATATATATATATTTATATATATATAAACTGAAAGGAGTAGAGGGCTCCTTTCAGTAGGCTTTGAGACCCAATCTAGAGGCAGACAGACTGACCTCAATTCCAAGTTTACCTCTGCCACTTTCTTGTTTTAGCCTTGGTCTCCCGAAAATAAGAATAGCACCTTCCTCTGGTTTATTGGGGTAGGTTAATAAGGTGTAATAATATATGGATATTTAGGATACTGTCCAGCATATGGTAAGAGCTCAATAAATATTACCAAGTACCAAGAGGTAGTAATAATATTGGTAGAAGAGAGAGCAAAAATACACAGCACAGCACTGTATTAAAATATTAAGATGATATACTGTATTGATTATCTGAGTCAAATGTGAGTGAAAATACAGTTGACGTGATTCCAACTTTTTATCAAATAAACCACAATCAAAATTGTGTGATCTGTCCTGCTTAAGCTTTATTTCATTCAGGAAAAGCTCAACATTAGGGACATTTGTCTATCTTTTTATCTAAAAGACAGTTTATCTTTTCTCATATTTATAATACACTTAATTGGCACCACAATGTATGATTAATTAAGAAAATTGCCATGATGAGAGGCCTTACCCTGTATCATGTATTTTAAGGATTTGGGGTTTCAGAAAACTAGAATCCCTAGTTTTGGCTATTTGCAACATTTTATTGCTTTTTATGGGAAAGCCCTTGATAGCAACATTCTCTTCGCATAATCCTCCTGCTCCTCTTCTTTGTTTCCTTTTTTTTTTTTTAAGCAAATTAGTGAACCACTGAGTTGAACTCTTAAAAATCCTCTAAGTATAGAGATTCTCAGGTGGTTGAAAAGGCAATTATTAGAATGTGGGGTGTGTGTGTGTCTATTTATACTCATATGCATGGGCATGTTGTTTTTATTCAGTTTTACGATTTTATATTTGGAGAAATATTTCTTTGAAATATAAGCTTAAAAAAAAAAGGTTTACTTATTTATTTATTTTGATGGAGGTACTGGGGGTTGAACCCAGGACGTCATGCATGCTAAGAACACATTCTATCACTGAGCTATACCCTCCCCCCTGAAATACAACCCTTTTAAAACACAGCCTTTCAAAATCTTCTAAACTTGTTGGGGTGTGGGTATTAAAAAGTTGAGGAAAAGTAACAAATTAAGCCAACTTATTGTCAACAGAGAAATATTGCAAATAAAATGTACTATATCCAGAGTGCATTCTACTTACCTGCTTTTGAGGGGCTCTCTTATTCAGAATACTAGCATTCTAATGGATATGTAACAGCCAAGTAAATTTCAAGCTGATAGAATTCTGAAAGACATACAATCTAAAGTTGAGTAAGTATTCAACTGGTAGAAATTGCAAAGAATTTTGATAACAATTTTTAAAGTCACTACAATGGGACATTCAACATTTTTCTCTAAAGGGAAGAATTTACAACTCTGAGTCATAAGGACTGCTAAGGGAGTAACACTTACTTAACCATGACTTGCATATCTTAGAGTTTGAAAATCAGGAAGTGTGGACATCAGTATGTCATGACCTTGACATCTCATTACAGGCAAGAAAAAAGAAGAGACACTTTTGAGAAGCGATAGTCATTGCCAACTTCCTGATTTCTTTTTCAAACAAGGAACGTTTAGACCTCTGCAAAATATTCTGGCACAAAGCTAGAAAAACATCCCATATGCAGCAGGTGCTTCTGCCCAGTCAACCTCTTTTTGTTGTTGCTGGTACAAAACTTCAAACTTATTTCTCAAAAATTATGGTACTTCTTTTTTTTTTAAACATTTTTAATTGAGTTATAGTCATTTTACAATGTTGTGTTAAATTCCAGTGTAGAGCACAATTTTTCAGTTATACATGAACATACATATATTCATTGTCACATTTTTTTTCGCTGTGAGCTAACACAAGATCTTGTATATATTTCCCTGTGCTATACCGTATAATCTTGTTTATCTATTCTACATATGCCTGTCAGTATCTACAAATTTTGAACTCCCAGTCTATCCCTTCTCACACCCCTACCTTGGCAACCACAAGTTTGTATTCTATGTCTATGAATCTGTTTCTGTTTTGTATTTATGTTCTTTTTTTTTAGATTCCACATATGAGTGATCTCATACGGTATTTTTCTTTCTCTTTCTGGCTTACTTCACTTAGAATGACATTCTCCAGGGGCATCCATGTTGCTGCAAATGGCGTTATGGTGTCTTTTTTATGGCTGAATAGTATTCCATACTATAAATATACCACATCTTCTTTATCCAGTCATCTGTCAATGGACATTTAGGCTGTCTCCATGTCTTGGCTATTGTAAATAGTGCTGCTATGAACATTGAGGTGCAAGTGTCTTTTTGAAGTAGGGTTCCTTCTAGGTATATGCCCAGGAGTGGGATTACTGGGTCATATAGTAAGTCTATTCCTAGTCTTTTGAGGAATGTCCATATTGTTTTCCACAGTGGCTGTACCAAAGTGCATTCCCACCAGTAGTGTAGGAGGGTTCCCTTTTCTCCACAGCCTCTCCAGCATTTGTCATTTGTGGACTTTTGAATGATGGCCCTTCTGGCTGGTGTGGGGTGATACCTCATTGTAATTTTGATTTGCATTTCTCTGATAATTAGTGCTATTGAGCATTTTTTCATGTGCCTAGTGATCATTTGTATTTCTTCCTTGGAGAATTGCTTGTTTAGGTCTTCAGCCCATTTTTGGATTGGGTTGTTTGTTTTTTTCTTATTAAGTCATATGGGCTGCTTATATATCCTGGAAATCAAGCCTTGTTGGTTTCATTTGCAAAAATTTTCTCCCATTCCGTAGGCTGTTGTTTTTTTTTACTTATGGTTTCCTTGGCTGTGCAGAAGCTTGTAAGTTTCATTAGGTCCCATTTGTTTATTCTTGCTTTTATTTCTATTGCTTGGGTAGACTGCCCTAGGAACATATTTTTGAGGTGTATGTCAGATAATGTTTTGCCTATATTTTCTTCTAGGAGGTTTTTGTATCTTATCTTATGTTTAAGTCTTTGATCCATTTTGTGTTTATTTTTGTGTATGGTGTAAGGGAGTGTTCTAGCTTCACTGATTTACATGCTGCTGTCCAGTTTTCCCAACACCATTTGCTGAAGAGACTGTCTTTATTCCATTGTATATTCTTGAAAAATTATGGTACTTCTAATTAATGATGATGCTAATTTGCAAAAAATAACTCTAAAAAGAACCTCACAGATAAACAAAGACCTACTGTACAGTACAGGGAACTATACTCAGTATCTTGTAATAACCTATAATGGAAAAAAATTTGAAAAAGAATATATATGTATAACTAAATCACTTTGCTGTATACCTGAAACTAACACAACATTGTTAATTAATTATACTTCAATTTTCAAAAAGAGGTAAAAGAGGCACCTAGCACAGTCCTTGGCATATAGATGTTCAATAAATACTTGTTAAGTGGAACTTAACTGGATGGTAAATATAGACCATATTTTCATTGTTACTAAAGAACAGTAAGTTATTTTGATCGAAATAGTCAGTATTGCTTGAATTTTAGGATAGTTATATTTTATGATATATCCATTTTAGATGGACATAAAAAGATTCCCAAATTGAATTAGGTCTATAATCCATCTAGACAGATTTTATTTTCAAAGGAACAAAACTATATTATAAAGTATTTAATTCTTCCCCATAGTTTTGGCGTAAATCATAAAAAAAACCCAAAATATTAATTTCCTTATGCAATCTTTTTTTTTCACTTAATGTAGCAGATTATATTTTCTAAAGATGGGTCCAACAATATCTCCTGTCCCACATACTCTTCTAAAATCTTGTCACTTGCCCATCAAGGGAAGGGATATGCTCTTGATGACTGTGACTTTCAAAGTTAGAACATAAAAAATGTTATGCATGCCATTACAGGACGCTTGGTCTTGAAACCCAGTTAATATTCTGTAAGGAAGGCCAAAGCACCTTGGAAGAAGAGGTCCATGTGGAGAAAAACAGAAGCTTCTGGCCTCTGGCTTTGACTGAACATGCAGCCAATGAACACCACCAAATTGCCAACCATGTGAATGAGTTATTGTGAATGTGGATTCTCCAGCTGCCAGGCAAGCCACCCCAGAGTTGCCATGCAAAGTTGAGACAAGCTGTCCTTGCTAAGCCCTGCCCAAACTACAGATTTATGAACAAAATAAATTACTGTTGTTGCTTTAAGCCACTAAATTTGGGGGACAGTTTATATATCAATAGGTGACTACTACTAATTTTGGTACCTAAAAACAGAACGCTGCCATAACAAAACCTTCGACATGTGGCATTGGCTTTGGAACTGATCTGTGAGGAGAAGTTGGAATAGTGTCGAGGAGACTGTTAGTGAAACCAAAAGAGCCTTAAGTAGAGAGGTTGTGGAAGACCTAAAAGACCTGAGGAGGCTCTCAGCAAAGCCTTAACAAAGAGAGAGGAAAATATTACTGGAAGCTAAGGAAAAGGGATCATTTGCTAGGCGATGGCAGAGAGTTTGCCAATATAGCCATCTGTAATAATGTGGCAAAGAGGAAATGCACCTAATAAACTCAGTGATCTAGCTAAGGAGATTCCTAGGTAAAATATTCAAAATATCACTTGATTTTTTTTTTCTCATCACCTATGATAAAATGTGAGGAGAGAGAAAAGAGCTAATTAATAAACTATCAAATATAAGAGTCAGAACTTGCTGGATTTGAAATAAAATTGTTTTTCATACCCAGATTCTCTAAAACAATCACTAAATTAAAAAAAAAAATGGCTCTGGAAAAGATCAAATCCAAAATGAGTCTGTAAGATCTCTGTTAATACCTCAGAAGGACTTAAGACAGTTTTTCATAAAACATTTCAACAGAAGAAAGGTCCTTTGGGAATCTTTAATGCCTACCTGGCCACATGATTTCAGTTAAATAACAGGGTGTCTAAGACTCTTGAGGGTATTCTCCCATAGCAGTCTTAAAGGAAGCCTAACTATAGAAGGTTTATCTTGAAGAGCTTTGTGGATTTGGCTTTTGTCTAATGGAGCTGGTTATAAGTTGATATAAGTTGATAAGAAACCCACAAGGATTTTTAAATTATATTAGTTTAGAAAGCAAGAGACATAAAATGAAGAAGGCTTTGGATCCCCAGACTTTTAGAGGCAGGAGGCAGGCCTTTTTAATTCACATTACCTTTGTGCGGCATCAGATTATTTATTGCCTTGCTTGGGTGATGTATTTTCCTTTATGTGTCTTAAATTTTTATGTTTCTGTTTCCAAAGGGCATTTTCTTATCTCTAGTATTACTGGAATTTAAAAATGTTATTCCCTATACATTAACTTAGTAAGTTTTAGAGACTTCAAGTAAACTGTCACACTGACTTTTAGAATGAAAAACACTTGAGTTGTTTTTTTTTTCCCCTCATAATGTAGTTTCCTCTTACCCACCACCCACCATCTACATTCCTTCAATAGTTTATGATTTCCTTTTATCTGTTTTCTGGCTCTGCTCTTTTTCTTACAGTGTATTGGCCAGGACTACACTAAGGTTTCAGAGTAGGTGAATGCAGCTTTTGTGAAAAATCAGGACAAGGTTGTAGCTTCTGTTTACCACAATATTTTTGTTAATGATCATGGAGGTGATATTTGTCTTACTAGATTTGGTGTGATTGAAAAATTACTTAAATATTTTTAGCCATAAACCCCAGAGCAAGGAGGTTACATTGTTAACTGCCTGTATTAGGACCTGTTCACAGATTATGGAAAAAAGTAGGAAGCAAATATCATCAAATGTGGGCAGTAGAAACAGTAAATACTGGCAGAATCCTGTTTGAAAAGTGACAGAGGATTATTCCATATGTTTCCTTTTATTCAGTTCAATCATGTTAAGTTTAAGGAAGTCAAATAAGGTTTAAATATATGTGAAACACTTAGTTTTGCATTTGGCATTTGGGGCTTGGAGATCAGTGTTAGTAGGTACATATTTGGGATTGTCACAGTCCCTTTGTGAAGCATGTCTTTCCCTGAGCAGCATGCACTGGCAGTGTCAACAGTAACTAAGTAAGTACCAGTTGAGCTGCATTCCTTGTAAAACAAGCCAATTATGGTGAGCCCAAAGACCTTAGCCCTGGTGATAATTTCCAGAATGAAATGCTCACAGGATGAAATGGAAAAACATCAGCAGCTCATCCTTTTCTCTGTCATCCTTGTTTATGGAAAGCTAAAAATGTGAAGGAGCTTCCCTTGTTCGTGGCTCCCAAGCTTCAGAGAGACATGGATGGAATTCAGCCGAATGAGTGAGCATTTCTAGGCAAGCTTTACAAATGGCTTTCTACAGTTTGAACAACTAGTCACTTGTTCTGGATTCAAAGTCATTTACTTAGAAAGAAACAAACCCAACTGAATCAAGTGAGACCTAATGTTGAGTGATGGTAAAAAAAAAATTCGCTTCTTAGTTGTTTATCATTTGATTAGCCCAGTTTTGTATAGTTTAACAGAGTCAGTTTTTCAGATCTGATTTGCGGGACAGGATTTTCCTTTTAATTAATTCATGCTTACTTCCTTCCTACTTCCTCACTCCAATTAGAAAACACTAGTCAAGATTTATAATCCCTTGCTTCAGGGTTGCGATGAGGGGGCTGGTTCTTCAACACTAGAAAATAAGAAGCTGCTCCCCTGGACCCCACACTCAAGAGCGCTCCACTTTGGCTCTCACCTGCTGACTGTTTTGTGAGAAAATCCACCACCACCACCACCATCACCGCCACAAGACAGAAACTACAACCTTTCCATGGCAGGGTATTGGAGAAGTAGGAATGATGCTGGCTGAGTAGTCTCAGACAAGGCACCCACTGTTCGACTTTCATGACTTATATAGAACATGGGCTAAGAAGAAGGACTTCTGTAGAAAGGAGACCACATACCCTTTCTTTAGAATTATTTTCAGGAAGAAGGAGAGACAACCTTTTGAACTTCCAAGTTCATGTGAAAGTAAACAATCTAATGGAACTTCCTATCACCAGGTCAGAAAAAAAAAATTAGCAACTCTGTTCAAAGGATGATGGTTGAAAGCATTTGGAGGGTCTTAAATTTGCAGTTTTCCCCCAAATATTTTTGTTTTTCATGTCCATCTGATTTCTTAAAATGAACATTACTGACACACATAAAATATCTGTGTACTTATCTCAGGGGTCAGCTTGTGAGACTGTACCTAGTGTTCAGATATTCTTAGGAGATTAGCCCAAGGGATAGTGTAGAAAAAGGCTCTAATTTCTTGAAAACAGAAATTCCCATGCAAATTGACTAATCCTATGACACAACTGAGGTGAGTTTTTAATTCATTCATTGTGAATTGAATGTGCAGAAACATAGATTTTCACCTCTCTAAAACTGAGTTTGCTCACCATCTCCATTTGCATTTGATGCTCACCAGAACATAATTTTTAAAGAATTAAAAGCATGACTCCAACAAATATAAAATTAATAAGTGTCAAAGATTAATTTAGTTAATTACTGAGGGAGCCGGAGGGATAATAAAGCTAATTGGAAAATGTGCTGGACAGGCAGAAATATTATAATTTTAAAAATACCAGAATAAGATTGTTAAATTATAAAATCTTGTGTCTTAATCTTTTCTACTATACAGAAACCATTTAAATCTATAGGATAAAATTCATCTGCAATGCTATGACAAAAATAATTTGAATTGCTATCAGTTTTCTGTAATGTAACATTTCCTTTCTTACAGTTGTAAGGTACCCTAATTAGTGGGAATATTAAATCAAAACAAACTATATACCCTTAAAGAATCAATCTTTTGCGTGTTTTCACTTCGGGATTTTTCTTTTTACCACGCTGATATAATTAATTTTCTCTCAAAATGAGAAATACAGAGTGGTTCCTTCTGAGTTGTGATTCCAATAAAGTAGTAAAATTACAACACAAACACTTGGGTTATTTATTTTACGTAAATCTAAAAACCAGTATTATTTTTAAAAATTACTTTAAAAGTGTGTTCAGAAGTCAAAATAAAATGGTTAATAAAACTAAGTGGTTAATAAATTTAAATACACAATTTATGAAAACATAAATCATAAATTAATAATAAATTTATAAAAATGTGTATCATTTTGTCACTCTACTATAAACATAAAAATGTAAGGATAAAAATGTTAAATCAAAGACTCATAAAATGCTGAAAGTCTAATTATTCACAAAATAATATTATTCAACTTTTAATTATAATTAAGAAAAATAAAGCCCTGTATACTGATATGGTTAAGTGGCAAGGTTGTTTTGTGTATATTGTCACTGATACTGAAAAAGGTTTTTTGACTTTAAATTTGTCAGGGTAATGTGAAATGTTAACTCCAAACTGAGCATTGTGGACACATAAAAGGATGCTTTCTAAATGAGGCTGCCATTGCTTAATGCAAAATTCTAAAGAAATGTAATTACTCTCTGGGAATATATCAAGATATAAATGATACCAGTTTCATTCCCTACCCTTCAACGCTGTCTGCTTTTAAGATTTTCCTCTTCAGCGTTGACTTTCAGCAATTTAATTATGATTTCCTTAGTGTGGTTTGAGTTTCTTGGATGAGATTCTTGGATCTGTGGATTTATACTTTCATCAGACTTGGAATTTTTTTAGTCATTTTTTTTTTTGGTCCTCCTACCCCTCCTTTCCTTCTGCAACTCCAATTGCATGTATGTTAAACTTTTGTTATTATTCCAGGTCACTGAGGTTCTGTTCTTCTCCCCTCCCTCCAACCCTTTCTCTATGCTTAATTTGGATATTTTTATGTCTTCAGGTATATGGATTTTTTTTTCTGTAGTATCTAATCTGCTAATAATATCATTCAATTAAATTTTTAATTTCAATTTTTTTTTACCTCTAAAAATTGTATTTGGTTCTTTTTACACCTTCCATTTCGCATCTCATTGTATTTGTTTTCCTTTGAATCTTTGAATCTTATAATAGCTGTTGTAAGGTCATTGTCTGCTAATTCTATCATGTCTTTCATTTGGGGGACTGTTTCTGTTAACTGATTTACCTCTTGGTTATGAGGCATATTTCCTTGTTTTGTCATATGACCAGTAATTTTTTTTTATTAGAAGCTGGACATTGTAATTTAATGCTATTGAGTGCTGGATTTTGTGGTATTCCTTTAAAAAGTGTTGGATATTGCTCTGGCAGGGTAATCTACTTACAGATCAACTTGATCCTTTTGTGGCTTGCCTTCTGGTTTTACATATGCGTCTACAATAGCCTTTAATGCCACTATTAACCCTGAACCCTCTAGTTTCTCAGACGAAATGTCAAGTGTATTAAACACTTCTCCACTCTGACTGATGCTAACTCAGATGATTCCCAGGTTCACAGGGGTTTTGGGGACAGTTCAGGTTATAGCTCCCTAGTGACTATCTTCTCCCAGTGGTTGTTGTTGTTGTGGTTTTCTTCTCCAGGCCATGTTGAATTTCACCAAGGACTGGTATTCCACCAAAGACCTCTACGCAAATTTCTAGAGCTCATTCCCGACACAGCTCCCTCTTCTCTGGTAATCTTCCTTGCTGCCTCCATCTCTGAGCTCTGTCTTCTCAACTCACGTAACTGCCAAGGTCTGTTTGGGTTTGCCCTTCCTGGGATGCAGTCCAGAAACTGCTGGGGCAATCACAGGATTCATCTTGTTTAGTTTCATTCTCTCAGAGAGCACAGTTATTCAATGTATAAACATAGTTGCTTCATTTATTTTGTCCGGTTTCCTGGTTGCTTACAGTAGAAAGGTAAGTTCCACAAGCAGTTGTTGTTTTCATAGAAGGATGCATCAATTTAAAACTTTCCAGAACAAAAATACTATGCCAACAAAAATACTGTGTTTTCTTACCTAAATCTAGCATGGTATATTGGAAAAGGAGAATGCCAACAAATGGCATAGCAGCCACTACATCTGGAGGAAGTAAATCAACTTCCCAGAGTGACTGGAACCCATCTCAGTTCTTGCTAGTATTTCAGATTCAACAAGGTTTTCTGTGATTCCCATTCAATGGCTGATTTAGGGGACTCTTCATTACAGCCCTCTACTAAGGGATGCAGCAACTCCAAACTGACCATGTGTAAATTTCTGCAGTTGAAGATAAAGGGGCTGCACACAGGGTGATATCATCAGTCTTCTTGGCCTGAATATGCTCGGTTGCCTTCTGCTTTATGGTACCCATGCCAGTTTGGTGTAGAACACTCTTTGAGGCTGCCTCTATGTAGAAATCCAGGCCCCAAAAAAGTGAAAGTTCCTTTTGTCCATAGAACTCAGCTACTTGAGAGTTTTCTGCCCTCTAGTTTACTGTCTAACCCACCTTTCTCTCCACCTGGAGAGGAGGTAGGGCAGAGGCCTTTCTGGAAACTCATCTGTGACTCACTTTACTTGCTTTACTCACCATCAGGCTCCTTTCCACATGCTTTGGATTGAATTATGTCCCCCCAAATTCACATGTTGAAGCCCTATCCTACAGTGTGGTTTTATTTGGAATAAGAAAGTAACATAAGAGGGGCATTCTGATTTGATAAAATTAGCATATTTATAAGGAGACAGCCATATGCTTGTTCTCTCTCCCTGCCATGTGAGGACACAGAGAGGATGACCACTTGCAAGCCAGGAAGAAGGTCCTCACCAGGAACTCAATGAAAGGGACCTTGATTTTGGATTTCCCAGCTCAGAACCATCAGAAATAAATTTCTGTTGTTTAGCCACCCAGTCTGTGGTATTTTGTTACAGCAACCCAGACAGTGTAAGACACGGCACCTAAGGGAAGTTTTATTACTTTTTTGTTCGCTTTCTTTGGGCTTGAAAACTGCCCTTCTGTATCCTTCATATTTAAAGGTCTTTAATAAAAATGCTTTTCTCAGCCTTCTAGGCTTTGTTACTTGACATTTGAAGGAAATATTATGCAACTAAAAACAGAAACAAACAAAGAAACCCAAAACAAAACCACAAACCTTCTCTATCTCAATCTCTTGCTGGCTTTCAAAACTGAAAACTAAATTCAAAACTATCCTTACTGAAATTGATTTTAGGAACTTTCTTTTATTGAAATAGAGTCTATTTATAATGTGTTAAATTCTTATGTACAGCATAGTGATTCATATGTGTGTGTGTGTGTGTATGTGTGTGTGTGTGTGTGTATATATCTTCATATTCTTCTTCATTATAGGTCATTACAGGTATTAGATATAGTTCCCTGTGCTATACAGTGGAACCTTGTTGTTTATCTTTTTTATACATAGTATTTAGTATCTACAAATCCTGAACTCCCAGTTTATCCCTCCCCACTCCCTTTCCACTTCTCTTCCCTGTAACCATAAGTTTGTTTTCTATGTCTGTGAGTCTGTATGTTTTGTAAGTAAGTAAGTTCATTTGTGCATTTTTTTTTGATTCCACATATAAGTGATATCATATGGTATTTTTCTTTCTTGTTCTGGCTTACTTCACTCAGAATGACTCCATCCATGTTGCTGCAAATGGCATTATTTTATCCTTTTTTATTGCTGAGTAGTATTCCATTGTGTGTATGTCTATGTATGTGTGTGTCTGTGTGTGTGTATATATATATATCACAATTTCTTTATCCAGCTATCTGTTGATGGACATTAAGGTTGCTTCCATGTCTTGGCTATTATAAACAGTGCTGCTGTGAACACTGGAGTGCATGTATCTTTTTTGAATTAGAGTTTAGAACACAATTTTGGAAGCCAAAGGCCAAACTCTGACTACTGACTCTTTCTTTTTTAATTATAACAATCTTAAACCTCCCAGAGGTAATGAAAGCTCTAGTTGAATAAGGGTAAGATTTTTTAAAAATACAAGGAAGTCCTGAAAAGTACAGTAATAATGTATTTCAAAAAATTATTTCATTATAAAAATATAACACAAGACTATACACCAGTTCATAGAAAAATAAGAGAGAAGAACTAGGTAATAATGAAGACTAGTTTAAAAAAGTTAGTATTCTAATGAGGTATCACCCCACACCAGCCAGAAGGGCCATCATTCAAAAGTCCACAAATGACAAATGCTGGAGAGGCTGTGGAGAAAAGGGAACCCTCCTACACTACTGGTGGGAATGCACTTTGGTACAGCCACTGTGGAAAACAATATGGACATTCCTCAAAAGACTAGGAATAGACTTACCATATGACCCAGTAATCCCACTCCTGGGCATATACCTAGAAGGAACCCTACTTCAAAAAGACACTTGCACCTCAATGTTCATAGCAGCACTATTTACAATAGCCAAGACATGGAGACAGCCTAAATGTCCATTGACAGATGACTGGATAAAGAAGATGTGGTATATTTATAGTATGGAATACTATTCAGCCATAAAAAAGACACCATAACGCCATTTGCAGCAACATGGATGCCCCTGGAGAATGTCATTCTAAGTGAAGTAAGCCAGAAAGAGAAAGAAAAATGCCATTTGATATCACTTATATGTGGAATTAAAAAAATAATAAGACAAATGAACTTAAATATAAAACAGAAACAGACTTACAGACATAGAATAAAAACTTGTGGTTGCCAGGAGGTAGGGACAAACTGGGAGTTTGAGATTTATAGATACTGACAGGTATATATAGAATAGATAAACAAGTTTATACTGTATAGCACAGTATAATATATTCAAGATCTTGTAGTAGCTCATAGAGTAAAAGAATATGAAAATGAATATATGTATATTCATGTATGAATGAAAACCTGTGCTGTACACCAGAAATTGACACAACATTGTAAACTGACTATAACGCAATTTAAAAAAAATAGCATAATAAAATAAAAGGTAGTATTCTGTTTTAAGCTGCTTTTCTTCTCTGTCTCTTTCCCATGGTACATCTAGGACTCAGATGACAAAGTCCTTCTCTTTCTTGACCAGGTCTCTGGTATGGAGGTCTCATGGGCAGTATGTGGTTGGTCCCTGTACTAGTCTGGGATTGCTGCCTGTCTGACATTTTCCATGTCTTACTTGGGAGCCTAACACTGGGGTCTGCTGAGATCTCCCCAACTCCTCTAGGTCCTGGGTCCTGGGTCCTGGTGTGCAGGGGCTCCACCAGATGAGTCTATGAAAGCTGACAGAAAGTCTACTCCCTTCAACAGTATTTTATTTTATGTGGTTTCTATGTAGAGTAGCCTTTATTATTTTCTATTTGTAGCACCAGATGTTCTATACTTCTTGATATCCTCTTCAATTTCTTGAGAGGTTTAGAACAATATCCATCATGGGCAGAGTTGCAGGACAGTCCATATGACATCCCATTTGGGTTACCTGGAAATATCACCTTTTACTAGACGATCAGTCAGTTTCCTACAATTCAATTCCAGCATCTTCCTACTCCTTTCCTTGAGTTGTTAATGTATCTGCTATATTCCCTGAGAGATTCTAAGATTGCTTTTATCTTCTTCTTTGTGGAGAGATTTAATTCTTGATTCCTTTTTCTCTAGAGTCCATTTACAACATCCCTCAGGGAACATCAGACTCTTTGGCAAATATATTTACTGACTGTCCTGACATGTTAGAATTTGGGGAAATATGTAAATTAGGTCTTTCTGAAATCTAATCCACGCTGGTTAAAATGACAGAGAGGATTTATTGGCTCATATAACTGGAAGTTGACACAGAAGTTGGCTTCAGGGTTGCTTTGAGTCAGCTGCTCAGTCCTGTCTTCAAGGATTCAGTTTCCTTTTATCTCCTGTCTGTCTTTCACAGGTTCAACTCTTTCTTGAGCCTAGTTCTACCTTGTGGTCACAGGACGGTTGTGTCTACTCCTATAGCCATGTGCTTCTCCTCACACAGCTATGGATGAAGCGGGGATCATTTCCAAGAGTGTTCCCAGAAGAGGGAGGACACTTTTTCTCTAGAAACCACCAGAAAACTTCTCCTTTGATCTTCTCAGCCTGCCTGAGATCAGTCATCCTGGAACACAAAACTGTGACTAAGGAGAGGGATTATGTTCATTAGTTGGGCCTCAGCCACCTGCCCCACTGCCGGTATGAGATGCCCAGGGGAGGTGAGGACATCTGAATGAAAATGGGAGTGGTGACTAGAGAAAGGGAGAGTCATGCTGGATAGCTAACCACAAAGTCCACTCTACCTAACTACTCAGAAGAGAATAAATGTCTTGGAAGAGCAAAAAAACATGATAAATATTTACCTATGCCAGGCTTTGTGGCAGGTAATACATTTATTTCTGACGCTGTTAGGGAGTGTCAGAAGGAGACTGTTACCTCCTTTCTTTGAGAATTTCCCTGCCCTCAGTGATGGGCTCTGATAGCCTGTTTATTGGACAGAGGTCACTGGTTCAGGGATAGACACCTGGTCTAGACCAGGCCAGTTACCTTTTTTCTTTAGGAATTCTGAAGTGGATCCAAACTAGTTAGTTTCTGTTGCCTGTGGGAACAAATATATAACACTAGAAGCTGTGGAGTAGCTGTTCTTTGTATGAGCACAGAGAAACAAAGAAACAGTTTGGGCAGAGAAAGGAGTATGAAATAGATTATGAGCAGGGAGAAGCAGAGTTAAGGTAGTTGTTTGATTCTAGAGAAAAAGAAACGCTTCCTTGGTTTCTGATGACTTGATTCATGGCTCAGTTACTCCTTAAACCCATTATCTGTGTGACAGGTGATTAAAATGGAGCCCAAAGAAAAGAACATGATAGATTTCAAAGAACAATTTTTCCTCCCTCCACTCAGTGCTCCAGCTGCTAAAGTGAAGTGCTGTGCATGATATGCTCAGGGATAACAAGATGGTTCTGCCAGCTTGGTTAGGGGCCCCAGCTGGGATAGGAGGAAACATTTAGAGAGTAGAGAGATTTCTTTGTGTGAGCTCCATGGTATTCTCTTAAGTCTGAGAAGTCTAAAGTCAAAAGGTGTACAAAGAATCCATGGGGGTGGTATGCATTTTCACTCAAATTGTCTCATGGGACAAAATGAGACCCTTTCCAAAAGTGAGTTGACCTGGGTTATCTTAAAAAGGTCTCTCTTCCAAAAGAACAGCCTCAGTGGGTCATGGTACACAAAGAAATGCTGAGTTCCTAGATGCTCAAAACAGAGCTATCTAGAGGAGAGTACTGCCAGCCATGGTCCCTTTCCTCTGGTCCCTCGCTTCCCACACTGACCTGGGAGAGGCCAGAACTGTGGCTCACACAGGGGGAGAGGAGGCAGAGGAGGAGCTGCTGCCAAAGCCAGCCAGGCACTCCTCCCCTCCTTGCCCCGGACCTCCATCCTGGGAATGGGGAAAGCTTGACACCAAATAACAGTTTAGATATTTTATTTCTTTCCTGAACTGGACTCCAGCTTTGCAATTATTAGACTAGACTGGAACTTTCAGTACCCAAACATTATCTAAGAAGTGAGTAGAAAAGCTATGGACTTACTAAAGTTTTATCTTCAACAGTGAGAAATCATACATTTATTTTCTTTTTCTATTTTATCACTGACAGAGGTGTCATATAATCATTTTAATGACTCTGCCAGGTAGATGTGCTTATCTCAGTGGGAAGTATTTTCTCCACTCTGTGATTGAGGAAACTAAGGCTCAGAGAGCCTCATGGAAGGGGAGTGACTGATGAAATGGATTTTATAGGATGCACAGGTTTTCAGTAAACAGAGTTGAGAGGAAGCATGTTGTAGAAGAGAAAAGAATGACGAAGCCGAGGCTGGATAGGATGTATTCCAGCACCTGCAGTGGTCTAATTTGCATACAATATAAGGTCAGGGCAGGGTTAGTGTAAGGTAAGCCTGGAAACATTATAGAGTAATTGAGTGGCAGTTCTTTAACGTCATTTCCCCCCTCATCCTGTCTCTACAATTGCCTCCTCCTCATTCCCTGAAGAAAAAGGAAGTTATTTCTTCTGTTGGATCTATGTGAGAATGTACAAATTGAAAAGTAAGGATTAGGTGCTAGAATCCCACAAGGTATAAGGGAAAATTGCCTTCTGAGGCAGGTAGACCTCGTTTCAAACCCATTAATACTGTAAAAACACACTATCTCTGAAACTCAATTTTCTTGTCTGTAGACCAGGGGAATTACCCTAGAGGACTACTACGAGGGATAAATAAAATGAGATGAAAATGAGACAGAGGTATACAATGACAGTGTGACCTTAAGTAACTCACAGTGGTCGTAGGTCTCAGTCCCACAGTTTGCTCAATGGGAATCATAGTGTTGTCAATGTTTGAAGTACGTAACAGTCAAGATTTCTTTTTTAGGCAAAGCAAGGTATTAATTTCTTATAAATGCTCAGTAAATGTCAAACCTAACTTTTTATGTGTCCAAAATTAAGCCATTTGTTCCAGTTACATAAGAAAGGTCCTTTTGGGGATAGTAATAAGGACATTTAAAAGGAAAGTTATATACTTGGGGCCCGAAAAATTTTTTAATGGCCTTATTTAAAATGAATAGGAAGGTACTTAAGGAAGATAGCAGTTTTAGGCTTTCTTTTCTTAGATAATCAATACTCATAAAACACAAGGTTGGAATTGAGAATTAAAAACCACAGTGAGCTTATTTTAAAACATGTAGTCTGTCATCTTTATTTTCCCTTTGGATAACAGTGTTTATACCCTGAAATCTATTTATGTTGCTGCAACTCTTTGCCTGACTTTGAAGTGAACTTTGTTCAATGCTAGAATCAGAATGTTAGGTCTTAGGGATCATGTAGTCCAACCCCCTCATTTAAAAAGAGTAAATTGAGGTCAGAGACGAGAGTGAATTGCCCAGATACCTCCTCCATTTCCTCCTAGTTGTAAAATAGAAGCTCCCGTTGTTCTTAACCCTGAGAGGTCCAGCTCTGCAAGAGTATGAGTCCTCCTTACCCTGCTCATCCCCTACTTCAGGCCTGGACCTGCCAGAAGCCCAGACAGTGCCTGGAGCTTAGCAGGTACTCTGTCCACAGTTCTTGAAAAGAATGGGGCGGGGGCGGTGGATACAGCTCAGTAGTAGAGCCCGTGCTTAGCACACATGAAGTCCTGGGTTCAATCCCCAGTACCTCCATTAAAAAATAAATAAAAATAAATAAAATCTTTAATAAAAGAAGAATTATATTTAACTTTGAACAGAGTATTTCAATCTCAACAGAGCCTGATTAGAAACTCTGGCTTTCTTGGTGTTGCTTAGGAGAATCACTATCACTAGCTAAAAAGAAAAAAAAATATCCTGGCCGCTCTTCTCCTGAATACAGGCTTCATGGAGTTGCCTGTGTGAGAACCAGTTCCACAGCCAATCAATGCCTGCAATTGAAAGCACCCTACTCTTGGAACTTCTCGTCTGCACGTTCATTTAAAACCACCGTTTCCTCTGTCCAGGGCATCTTAAAGTATCCAGCACCTCTCATCTAACTGGCAAGCACACAGATTTGTTATCACAGCTCATTTTCAGGTCAGAGAACTGCCTAGTTCTTTGGGGTGTCCCTTCAGGGTCCCAGAAAACAAACTTCATTTATACTTATATTTTAAAATCTAGCTGACAAAGTTTCAGTACTAACAAGAAGTCTGTTTATTTCTGTTGGCGCAATTCAGATACAGAGACTGATTTTATTTATATAGTTATCTTTAAGGTTATGTGGATCGCAGAATGAGTCACAGACAACAAAAAGGTAAAATGAGCAGAACAAACCAACTTAGAGGGTTTGTAATTTTGTAGGTTTTGTCTAAGGAGGAGATAGCTACCCTTGCCCTAGCCGTCGGCTTCCCGAAAGCTCGGTGTAAGAGACCAGCCGTTCCCCTCTTCACTAGGGAGAGCAAAATAATAATTGGGCTTTAAGTGCAGCAGTAGGCACTTGGATCTGCAGTTCCTATAATGAGAGCAAGATACCTCCATGGAGTCCGTCTCACCTGCTTTCAAATTCCCCCAAGGCCAGTTCTGCAGCTCACTTCACCTCGTTCACGGAGGGTCTAGAGCGGTGGTGTCCCTTGTCCCCGTCTCCCACCCAGGAAATGTAAATTGTCAAGGAGAGCACAGCGCCATCTGTTGGACATCACACCAACTACCATTATTAAGTTATGCAGACCTAACTAAAAAAATGGGACTGTTAGGTATTTCTTTTGACGTAGGGGAATGCTGAAAAATTTACTGAGACCTCAGGGAATCACGAACCAAGGAACTTTGGGAACCTCTAAACAAGGGTTAAGAGACGTCGGGAAGATCACAACTAACAAAGGAGTTAGGAAAAAAATCCCATTCCACCTTTGTATTTATTGCTTACAAATTCCCCCATTTCATTCTCAGCTTTGCAAACAAAGGCAGATGTCCACCGTCATAAGCCAGGCTCCACGTTCAATGCCTGTTAACAATTTACTGCTACTTTACTGGTTATGAACCCTTTCTATGTGCATCTTAGTATCTATATGTATAAGCAGATGACATTTATATGAATGTGTGCATAAATAGTTTTGTTTTCCTAAAGATGTCTCCTTAAAAATTAAAGACATGGGTTTTGGGTTACAGAATGTGCTAAAGTTGAAGCTGTGGAGTTCTCAACTCCTAATTGGAAAAAAAAAATCCTAATTGAGGGCCTTTACGAGGAGAGGTACTGATTGGAATCAATCTCATTCTAGGTGACCTCTCAACTTTACAAGCCCTTTGATGACTTATTAGTCCATTTATAAAACAAAAAATAATACAGGTGTTACTGAGGTTTTGTGTTTACAAAATACTCTTAAGATGCTCAGATAAATGGAGTGACTCACAGGAAATGCCAAGTGTGAAATAAACGGTCCCACAGGTTCACAGCTGATCCCTTTCAATGTGATGGAAACTTGATAATTGAAAACTCCTTTGATAAGAATTCTGTTCTCATCAGCTGTACCTTTTCTCTAAAATTTGTTTTTTTTTTTCTTTTCTTACCATAATTTGAAATTGGCTGACATTTATAACCTGCAAGGGAGTCATCGAGCAATTACTCAAGGGAGAGCTGCACAAATATAATTTTTTCTCCACCAGGTAAAGGTCATGTGTGTGTTTTCACGTGTTTATCCCCTCCCTTTCAGTATTTGTCCATCAAGGAAATGGATGTTAGGGAAATAGCTGATTGTTTAATCTTACCACTACCAACGAAAACAGTTCTACTTTGGTCTGCAATGCTCCCTTATTTTGGAATGTTGTCCAGGCAGTATATGGTAATTCAAAGAGATCAAAGTAAATCTCTCTACCTAATTCACGTAAGCCTTTATAATAATGTCCTTTCATAACGTGCCCATGCTTAGGTGACATTCACGCACTAAGCCTTTATTTATGGAAACTTTGAATTTGAGAGAGGATCTTACACATTATGTTCTTGATAAACGAACTTTTCCTGATGAAGAAAATAAAATGAACCTCAATCCCAGCAAACAGAGATAACACTACTGAAATGTTGGCATGTGCACATTTTTGTTATGTACCTAGGACTCCACAACCAGCTGCCTTGTGACCAGACCCCACCAAACAGCAGCCAGCAGCATCCACACAAGGCAGGTCCTGGCAACCAACCAGACAAGGGCTAACCAAGCCTACCAGACGGTCCTCACAGTCAGCCTGCCACAGCAGAAGGACCCACACAGCCCTCTGAGGAGGAACTCCTGGAGCATATGGCTTGGGTGACAAGAGGGGAATACCCTGCTGGGATGCATAGCACACCTCCTACAGAGGGCCACTTCTCCAAGGTCGAGAAACATAACTAACTTGCCACATACGTAAAAATACAAAGAGCAACTCAGACAAAAGTAGGCAGCAAAGAAATATGTTCCAGATGAAGAAACAAGATAAAACCCCAGAAGAACCAAGTGATAGGGAGATAGGCAATCTACCCAAGAAAGAGTTCAGAGTAATGATCGTACAGATGATCAAAGAAATTACAAGAAAAATGAAAGCTTCACGAATCATGCCTCTCAGATTATTTCTCCATTTAATTCATAGAAGACTGTCAGGACATTAATTCCTGAAACAGATCTTTGGGGTACAAACTCTAGGCAATAAGGAAAGTAGTGTTAAGTATTTTGAAGGATAGTAGGGGAAAGAAAGCTACATCGTGTGATACTGGATTTCCAGTATGGCCAATATGGCTCTTTTGAGTCCAATTCTCAGAGGATGACTTTGACACAAGAATCTGTGGGCAAGAGATTTGTTAAGGCAGCGCTCCCAGGAAAAGCCAGTAGAGGTAGAGGGGAAGCCAGACAGAGAGAGGGGAAAAAAAGCCAAGGAAGTGAGCAGTTTTATGTCAAGTCACAGCCCTAGCCTAATCCTACAGGTAGTTTGTACAGAGAGTTTGTCTGGTCTTGAGGGGAAGGAGCCAGGTTTTCACTCTTCCACACAAGTCAGTCGTTGGCCACAGGCTATCCTATGGGGGATATAAGCTCCCTGGCATTTCCAGTTCCATGCAGGTAAAGCCAAAGGGGCTCCAGTAACCCAAGGACAGTCCTCTGAAGATTGCAGCTGTGAGTTGGCAAAAGCACAACATACAGATGTCAAGGGACTGTAAGAAAATTCAAGGAGATGCAGGTGGTGCACCATCTGTATCCATGGTAATGACATAAATTTGAGAGGGAGTGTAGTGTGACTGTTGTCCGCGCAGCCAGGCATTGAGAAGTGGGGCCTTCTTCCCAGGGGTAATCCCAACACCAGGCCATATGTATATGGAATAATACAAGCACACCAGAAGTATTCCTTGTACCTTTTCCCAGTCAGTATACACTTTAAAAAGATAACCTGTTCTCTGATTATGGTTTTGCTTGCTTTTTAGCTTTATATGAATGAATCCTACAGTATGTATTCTCCTGTGTCAGGCTTTTTTATTCAACTTACTGTGAGATTCATCCACTTCGTAGCATCTAATGGCAGTTCATTCTCTTTCATTTCTCTCGAGTATTCCATTATATGGCTATTTCACAATTTATTTTACTGTCAATAGGCAATTGGATTATTTCCTGGGGCTATCATAAGTAATGCTGTTATAAATGTCTTCTAAGTGTATTTTGAATCCTAAATGCTTGCATTTCTGGGAGGTATGTTGGACTTGAGAGTAGAGTTGATTGCATAGACAATGTATATATTAAGCTTTTGCAAATACTGCCATACAGTTTCCCAAAGTGATTGTGCCATTTTAACTCTCACTAGCAGTGTATGAGAATTTCAGTTGTTCTACATCCTGAAAAATACTTGGTAGTCTCAGTCTGGAACTTTTAGACATTCTGGGTGTCTTGGTTGTTTTGTAAACTGTCATTAAATTGAAAACTTACAATTACAGTTTTTACAGAAACTTTCCTTGAATCTTGCAACCCCATTTTGAGAAATGCTGATATTGGTGAATAATTACTCTTCCCACACATAAAGTAAATGCTAAATATTACTATTTATTTATTCAATTTATTTATTCAAATGTTTAACATTTTTAGGTCCTATGTGTGTGTCAATAAGATCTCTCTTATATGTTCATTCCTAGAAATCAAGAGATATGTCTGAATTATGCTATCAGCTACTGAACACATATCTTTTACAAAAAAATATTTTCTGTTGGCTAGTTTTCAGCCTAGAATTTTCTAACTCCAATTTAAGATAGAGGCATCCTGGTAGAAATATGTGGAGATATTTTGATATTTATGTGAATGTAAAGAATTAGGAATGAGTTATTTTAGTGTCAACTGGGGGAAAAAAGCACATTATCAGTGAAAAAGTATAAAACTATTCTATTTTTTTTTGTAGGCTGACACCTGATAGCTAGCAGGAGGGAGGTGGCTGTCTGACCCTGGACTCTAATTTGAGAAGGCTTTGAGCAGTGTGCCCTTCCTCAAATGTCAGTATCACTATATATCACTTTACTAGTATGACTTTATCTTTTTAAGTGTTTAGGGCTTCTGTAGTAGCCAATTAATTGTTTTTAACTTAGATAATCAATCTATAGAATCAGAGGCCATTGTAGGTGGCACCCCTAACCCCTACGTTGTTCAACCACATGATATGTATGTTAATTTTTCTCCTTACAACTGAAAAAAAGTCTTGAAAAAATAATGCTTCTTATTAAATGCTGCCTCAAAAAAATTGTATATAATTCTATAAATCATCTTACTTCAGTCCTTATCAGCCAACACTTTTTCCTTTTAAAAAATTTTTATTTTTTGATTTACAATGTTTCTGATGTATATCACAGTGATTCAGTTATGCATATAAATACACACATTATTTTTCATATTCTTTTTCACTATAGGCTACTACAAGCTATTGAATATAGTGCCCTGTGTTATACAGTGGGATCTTGTTTATTCTGTATACAGTAGGCTGTATCAGCCAGTCCCAAACTCCTAATTTATTCTTCCCTCCCCACTTCCCCCCAGTAACCGTAAGTGTTTTCTATGTCTATGAATTTCCTTCTATTCTGCAAATAA